>NC_028638.1:58587337-58698422 GCF_001406875.1 Solanum pennellii | reverse complement strand
AGTATTAAAGAAGGCATTACTTAAAGCTTTAGTAGTAGGTTCATTGTGTAAATAATTGTAACTAAGAGGGCTATTCATTAAAGAAGTTGTTAAAGTTAGTTAGAAGTTGTTAAAGTTAGTTAGAAGTTGGTTTATTATTTTTGTATATATGTTCAAGTTGTGTGTACAGAATGGGCATTAGAAAATATATACAGAAGAGAGGTTCACGTTTTTCTCTCATCTTCTTCCTCACTCTCTATCTCTTCTCTGTTTCTTCACTTCTACTTCTTCTCTACAAGAAGATTAACACATTGCAACTCTATCCACAAGTTACTATATCTGTGACAGAAACTAAGTTTTTTTTCCATCACTGCATATCAAAATTTTACCCAAGAATATCAAATCATTAGTAGTATAATATAACCTTGAAAAGATATGAGCTCCGCACACCGTTTGACTTTTTTTCTTTTTTAAATTTATAATTTAAACACTTCTTGAAATAATATTTTTTTAGAAAGATTAAAAAAAAATGTATCACATAAATTGAAATAGAAATAGTACATAACAAAAATAACATATAGGTCATTACAATTTAGCTCCCTATTATCAGGATTCATGAACAAGTCTCTGAAATTGATGATCATGCCACTAGTAGGTCATTACATCAGCTTAATAGTTAAATAATTAATTATTTTTTTAAAGAAAATTAATGTCAAGACTTTTTATTTTCTAATTGGTTAGTTTTTTGGGATCTCACTTGATAATTCTTTTTCCCACAATATATCAGAACTAAGAAAATATAATATAATTTCATTTCTTGACTTTTACCAACAATTAGAGTGTGACTTACAAGCCATTCTTTTTAACGTATTCCCCATAATTGATAAGTAATCATGATTACACTTTTAATTATTCTCATTTATTGAATTTAGAGAGCAATTGACCATGATTATTACAACTTATTCTTATTTAAATATTTCTCATTCAGAAGAAATCCTGATTCTTTCTTGATCTCATTTAGAGCAGTTGACTTGCTAAGTCTTTTTTTTAATCTAAAAAGAAAGTTTCTTTTTTTTCCTTGAATCAAAAAAATTATGATTTGCTAAGTCTTTTTTCTTTAATCTAAAAAGAATGACCTGTAAAGTCTTCTTTTTGTTTCTTTAAATAAAAAAAATTATGATTTGCTAAGTCTTTTTTCTTTAATCTAAAAATAATGAATGGTTATTAATTGTTAAATTAGGTCTTAGACCTAACACACACTCCAAAAGCTAGCTCAAAGGGAGGAGGATTGCCCAAGCCTTATGAAGAGTCCACCCATCTCATTAATACCGATGTGAGACTTTTGTCATTCTTTAACACCCCACCTCACGCCCAGTGCTTAGCAACTGGTGCGTGGACAATTTTAATTTTGAGGACTCCAACATCGGGTGAGACGGGTCCTGCTCTGATACCATGTTAAATTAGGTCTTACGCCTAACTCACACCCCAAAAGCTAGCTCAAAGGGAGGAGGATTGCCCAAGCCTTATGAAGAGTCCACCTCATTAATCACCGATATGAACTTTTGTCATTCTTTAACATTAATCTACTACTGTGTAGCAAAGCAAAACTCGATTAAACTTGAGTTCCTGTCGAAACTCAGTATTTAAAAAAAACTACCTTTTCTTGTTTGGGACTTGAACTTGAAAATAAAAAAATACTTACCAGGCGAAATGCAGTTTGATTGAACGGCACTTATGAGATCACCGGAACTTGTGTTGAAGGTCGTCGGAGTATCTAGAACAACCAATTTTCTCACTCAATTGCATTCTTTAACTATCAGAACTTACGACACTCACTTGGCTGCAAAAATAACAGACTTATATTTGGAGTTGTTACCAGCTCAAACTGCGCGTAAGCTGTTTGATGAAATTCCTCACCCAAATATATACACCTGCAATCGCATTCTGCAACGCTTCTGTGGAAAGAACCGATATGAGGAAGTATTATCTCTGTTTTCGTCCATGTTTTCATTCCAAAAGGTTGATCATTTTACTCTACTCTTTGCATTAAAGGCGTGTTCTGCATTAAAAGCTACAAATTTTGGCAAAATAATTCATGGGTTGGGGAAGAAATATGGTAAAATTCATTCAAACATGTTTCTTGGATCAGGCCTCATTGACATGTACTCGAGATGTGGAGATATGGACGATGCTTTTCGCGCCTTTGAGGAATATTCAAAACCGGATATTGTTTTATGGACTACTCTGGTTACTGGATATGAGAAGAACTTTAAGCCTGATAAAGCACTAGCTGTTTTTACTGGAATGGTGATGGCGCATTGCATTAGTCCAGACCCAATAACTCTTGTCACTGTTGTCTCTGCTTGTACTCAGTTGTTGAATTTAAAAGCTGGAAAAAGTGTTCATGCACACGTGTTTCGAATGGGTTATGAAAGTTCCCTTTCTTTATCAAACGCTCTGCTGAACTTATATGCGAAATCTGGGTCCATGTTTTATGCAGGAAATTGGTTTAGGGTGATGGAGGAGAAAGATGTTATCTCATGGAGTTGTATGATCTCATGTTGTGCTCATAATGATGCTACTGATAGAGCTACAAGTCTTTTTGATGAGATGATATATAAAGGAATTGAACCCAACGTCGCATGTGTTATCAGTGCTTTGCAAGCATGTGAAGCTTGTTGTAATTTAGACAAAGGCAGGGAAATACATAAATTAGCTTTGCAGAAAGGTTTTGAACTTGATATATTGGTCTCCACTACTCTGATTGATATGTACATGGGCTGTTGTTCACCTCAGGAAGCGATTATCTTATTTGACAGGATGCCCAGCAAAGATCCTGTTTCTTGGTTTGCTCTGTTATGTGGTTGTGTTCAAAATGGAATGGCCAACAAGTCTATGCAAATATTTTGTGATATGATGGCCAGCGATATCCAACCTGATGCTACTGTGATGATTAAACTTCTTGGAGCTTGTTCTGATTTGGGGGTTCTTCAATTGACTTCTTGTCTTCATAGTTATGTAATTAGAGGTGGGTTCATCAGCAATTCGTTCATCGCATCTTCAGTTATTGATTGTTATGCAAAATGTGGTAGCTTGGAGGAGGCTATCAATGTTTTTGAGAGTTTAACAGATAAAGATGTTGTTATCTGGAGCTCCATGTTTGCTGGCTACGGAATTCATGGGCAAGCTAGGGAATCAATTAAGTTATTTCATCGTATGGTTACAGATACCACGGTGTGTCCTAACAAAGTTACCTTCCTTTCAATATTAGCAGCTTGTAGTCATGCAGGCTTTGTTGAGGAAGGAATTGAATTCTTCAATATGATGTTAAATGAATACGAACTGATGCCAGAATCAAAGCATTATGCAATCATTGTTGACCTGCTTGGACGAATCGGAGAACTGGACAAGGCTATGTGCCTCATTAACCAAATGCAGTCACGGGTTGGAGCACACGTATGGGGGGCCTTGCTTGGTGCTTGCAGGATTCATCAGAATGCAGAAATTGGAGAAGTCGCTGCCAGGAATCTTCTCCAGTTGGATCCAGATCATGCTGGATATTACATCCTGTTATCAAATGTGTATGCTGTTGATGGGAAGTGGGATGATGCAGCTGAACTTAGAGGTCCAATTAAAGAGAGAGAATTGAAAAAGATAACTGGCCAAAGTGTTGTTAGACTTTAGGAATGAGGCTCACGTTGTTTTACACAACAGTGGATGTCACAGGGACGTAAGAGCATATGTATGGTCCTAATTCAAACATTCTGCTGCATCGTGCAGAAAAAAGTTGTATAGTTCTGAAGTTTGACACATAAGAGTAGACATCTGTGATTTGAACTCAAAACCTCAACCGTCAAGAGGACGAAAACTATGTCAAACATTTCTTAGGTTGCATCGATGAAGTAAAGACACCAAACATATCGCTACTGTTTGCTAGCTGTGTCTTTTTTCCATGGTGGTCAAAGGGAGCGGGCTGAAAAGACAATCATATCAACCAGTTTCACAAGAAGAAAAAAGCAAATCTGCCCATAACACATCACATAAAATCACCGTCGACCCCAAGCAAGAGAAGAAAAAACTATCATTCTACATGTAGCACTTAGTTGGCACTTTATATTTATCAGCCCTTCTAGTTCTTACTGGGAACGAGCAAAGGAGCTCCTCTCCATAGTCGAATTACACATCGCATTTAATTTTCTCTAAATATACCAAATATGTATGCATTTTCAGTATCCGAGATTATCTCGAACATTATTACCTTTCTACAAAACCTAGATACCCGAAAACTCTTGAGCACAAAGTTTGTCCCAAGTTAACATGCTTCACCGTGACTTCTTGTAAAAGCCATAAGCCACAGCGACAACAGCCACTGCTCCAACCACACCTACAGCTGCGAGTATTTCACGCTGCTCCCATTTGCCGAACCAGTTTGAAACTGTTCCCTGCCCTTTCTTGTTTTCTTTCTGCTCAGCACTTGCATCTCTACAACAAGAAACTCCCGCAGCACCTTGGCAACAGCTGAAACTAGTTACACTACTCTCCTGACTTCCATTTTCAAGAGACTTCTTTTCTTCATTGGTTACTTCAGGAACCTTCTGTTCATCCACTTTATCAGTTACCTTCTCATATTGTCCCATTTGGCCCCTACAATAGATCAGAGTAGAGTTGTATCACATCTGTGATAACAGCAATTTAAAAAATAAAAGCAACATATCAATTTTTGCAGCAGTGCTGAAGACGTTTCCTCCATCCGTAAATTTTAGAGGTCAAGAAGCATGATTTAGGCCAACCAAACCATCAAATCTAGCAAATAGTGACCGTTTAAGGGGTATGGCTTCCCCCAAGCACTCCTAATAGAAATAGTCTAACCATTATGGAGACAGATCCAGATATTATCTCAATCAAGGACTAGTCGACTGTTTAAACATAATGAATTCTTACTAAGAGACAAATAATTAAGAATTAACAAGTTTCCCTCCTGATCAAATAAAGATGATGAGATGCGGAGAAAGGAATAAACTCCGAGTTTCTGAAATTTATGGCCCATTACATGGGATATATAATATAATACTTTCAACATACAGCATCCATGCGATTTTTTAAAAGGAAAATAATTTTATTAATAATGGAAAAATCTCCCCACACAATTTCCAACTGATAACACTCTTAAACCCAAGTATGTTTTTTCTGCAATGGGAGCGGGATCACCTTGCCACTAGACCAAATAGTATGGAAAGCAATCAAACTTCGCCACGCTATGAGATAATCAGATAGCAAAAGTGAAGAAGATTTTTTTAAACAACAGACAAATCAACTCTCTACCTGTCTTAAAATTGATGCTAAGCATAGGCACCCAACACCAACCAAATAACTAGAGGGACAAACAAACACAGATCCAGATAACAAGGGATCCATCATCTTCTGATACCCCCCTTATTCACTGTTAACAACCATTACTTTGTCCTAATTTTATAAGAGACAACCTTTTGTTACTTAATTAGTAGGAAGAGGAGTGAGTGATAGTAAATTAAATAAGTATAACATTGTTCCCATCCTAAACCTGTAAGGAAAAGGAAGCAACTGTTGCTCCCTCAAAATGAAAAGATAGACAAAAATGGCATAGGAATAAGCACAATTGCAGTTATAGAGTATGTTGAGCACAATCTCATAGTTGAAGAGTAATATATACATCTACCTAGAATTAAAACCATGGAAAACATTAAGATACTTCCTCGTGATTTAGCTGTGCCATGAAGCAAAACAGCACTGAAGCATGCAAAAGAAAAAAAAGGGAGAGGACAATCAATACAAACCTCCAAAGTCGTTCAATGACTTTTCCCTCTCCAATATGCTCATCAAGCAAAGCAGGTACATCACTTGGCGTAACATAGCCATACCTGCACTAACACAACAAAGAGCACATATAACATGTATGTAATGGACAGTCTTAAGGCAAAGTTTCTTTATTGATCTTTGATATGCTGCTTGCAATGTGTGTTTTTCTTTGCAAAATCATTTTCTAGGTAGGCTTAAATTGTTCAACATCTTCTCACAACGAAATGTTTTGCACTGAATGGAGAAAATGACCATTCCTCTAATGTACTACAACTCTTACTTTATTGCACTTGCTTCAACCAATATGTAACTAATGGAGTCAATATTTTGCACTCGAAAATATCACCCACCAACCCCACATGGCCCATCTCTCACCTTCCATCTCTTTTATCAGTATATAATAGTTTGCAAGGTAAGAGATTTTTAAAATAAATTTATCTTCATGAAAATAACATTTTCAATCATGCTACCGTTGTTAGATTACAAATTGATCTGGAGGGTAGTGGTGAAATTCCAGGTCGTCCGTTGAAAAATATGACTTACCAGTGGCCAACAATATTCCCGTCCTTTCCTGAGCTGAAGATTATAACATTACCAGCATACTTGTGGCCACCAATATGAGAACAAGCTGTCACACGAACTTTGTCTTTCAAGCTCTTGGACTCAATGAGCTTGCTAAATTCCTCAATTAGAATAGGTCCGCAAACACCACATCTTCGATCACGAAGATTGTGGGCACAGACAAACACATAAGAACCACTCAGCGACTCCTGCAATCCAGAGCTCCAAGTATTGCCATTGACAAGCACATCATCAACAAACGCATCCACATCTGACTCCTTCAAATCCCTTCATCATAAAAACAAGGCTTCAATGCAAACCACGAGACTCAACAGATCCGGACGAATCCGACAATGCATACACGTTTAGATTGACATTTTGAAGCTACCCAAGAGAAAGGATGAAAACTAAAAGGCGACTTCAGTGTGGTATCTACAAACCGTTTCCTTCTAAAATATCAGAAAACTTGGATCCAGCTAATAGAATCAAGTCAAATTCATGAATCTTATTTGTCATTTTCTTGTTTAAAATTGAGTCATTTTGTCAGCCCCCACAATGCATGGAATATCAGCTTTGTGCCGCTCAATGCCGAATTTTAGAATAAATGAATGAACAAATAAACTACCTGTATTTGATCATTTCAGGAAAAATCAGAATATCTCCTTCTGATACTTCCATGTCATCACGTACTTCGCATATTGTCAAAAGAGTCTACAGCAAACACTCATCGGAAAAAATCAATCAATATCGACCGATAAACTAAACCAAAATGTCAAATCAGTTGGATTCACTCCAGAAATAATCACATAAGAAGAAAATTATTCCACTGACAACATATTACCTTTAAGTCGTTCTAGACATTAGCACATAAAGACGCAGTAACACAACAATGAAGTTTCTCCTAGCACCTATTGACAAAAACAATCAGTTATAGAAAACCTAACCTTGATTTTGATGTCATCCTTACGAGCTTTAAGAGCAGCAGAGAGTGACTTTGGAAGCAGATCGGAGTCAGAAGCTTCAAGGCGAGCAGGCCAAGTCTCGTGAGACTTGTAACAGAGGAACAGATGACGATCATAGGAGGTCGCAGTACCTGCAAGTTTACTCTGGTACATCTCCGAACGCTGAAACCCAAACTTGACGTCCTCGTCGGCAGCGTCGGCAGTAGCGTCGGTGGAGAAGTTCTCCGGTGTTCCGGCCATGGCGTTAACTAGGGCTCGTGCAGAAAAGCGAGTGAAGGGTTTTGGAGAGAAGTGCAAGCAAAATGTGATTGAAGAGGAGAGAGAATGATTTAAAGGCATGGGAAGCCTAACAAGGCACACCCGCCACTGACTTGGAAGAAATGATAATTTTGACAACGACCAATTTCTCCAGCAAAATAACAGAATAAAAAATACTATATATTTACTCCCATCAATTAAATAGTACAGTATATATTTCAAATATAAATATGAAAATCAATTAAATTTACTTGATTGTTAATTGTACTAAAAAAATACACTATGATCATTGATCCCTGGTAATCAATTTATTTTCATCTTTCTTATGTGACATTTGAAGAAACATAATCCTTTAGATGTACAAACTTTGATACTTTTGGTCTAGAAAATTAATGGGATTGGTGAAGAATGACTCATTTCTAAATACAAAGTATGTGAGTAGCAAGTTATGAAAACTGAGTTATCGTTAAGAAATTTCCAATTTGAAAATCCATCAAAATGTTTCCCCATGGAAAAATCACTTTTTAGTAATGAATTGTTTATGAAAATGGTCCAACTGTATACTCTGGGGACCATAGGTGCCAAATTCATCTGTTCTAATAAACTTTCTTTGAGTTAGTTTACCAAATCAAAGTAAACATTTTTCTTTAATTAATCCAAAAGAACTATAGAGTCGACCCTAACTTGTTTAAGAATAAAGCATTATTGTTGTTACGCATTTGCAGTTCCATCCAATACTCCTAATTGCCATCAACTTTTTAAATGACTGGATTATGGCACATCAACTTTTGATTCTTCAATTGAAAAAGCTTAAAACATCACATCCAGCAATGCCTAGCTTTATAGCCACATCAAGGCCTTCTTCATTAATATCAACAACATACTTATACAAAGAAAAATGGCCTTCACCATCTAATTCCTATGCATCTTGCATTTAACAGAGTATGCACTTCACATTAGCATAAAGGAACACAAAAACTGTGTCTTCTTCAACGTTGAGCTCTTCGTAGAATGGCAATGAGGGCATTGCTGCCAAGGAAAAGAATTCTTCAGAAGAAATCAATCTCAAAATAATTACCTGAAGGCTTCACATCAAGTCCGGGGGCCTTTCCTGCTGGTGGTGTTCGGGGCATATCATATGTCATGGAGGACGGCTTTGGTACATCTGGAGGACTGGTACATCTTATAAGTGCCCAGTTCACATTCTGGAAGAAAGGATGTTGTTTTATTTCAGTAGCCCCTCGCCTATATGCAAGGCGATGTTGTGGCTCCTTCACGAGTAGGCCTCTTATCAAGTCCCTTGCTGCAAAACTAACACTAGGTGTTTCAGGAAATTTCAAGGGCTGTCCAACAACGTTAAACAATGTTGCCCTGTTGCCTGCTCCTTTGAAAGGAGTTTGTCCAAACAAGAGTTCATAGAGAAAGATCCCAAATGTCCACCAATCTACAGCACTGCCGTGTCCTTCACCCTTTATAATTTCTGGAGCTAGGTACTCATGTGTTCCCACAAAAGACATTGATCGAGCACTCGTTGGTTCAGCAAGGAGTTCCGGAAGAGGCCGGTTCACTTGGTTATATGTTTCAGTCTTTTGTTTGGACTTCTTTTCTTTCTTGTTCTTGCTTAGAAAACGCGGTGTAAAACATGAAGGTTGGATACATGCAGGCTGTACGACACAAGATGGCTCAATACAAGCAGGCTGGACACAATATGATGAGCTCTTGCACTCTAAGCTTGAATTTGAAGATCTAACTAGAGTTGGGCTCACGGCACACCTCAAGGAGAGGTCAAAATCAGAAAGCATTATATGGCCATCTTCTCGAACCAAAACATTCTCTGGTTTAAGGTCTCTGTAAATGATTCCAAGCATGTGCAAGTACTCTAGAGCAAGAAGGACTTCAGCCACGTAAAACCTATATTCCCAATAAAAAAAATCAACAGTGAAAATCATAACAAAACTCAATCATAAGTCATAACTACGTAACTCCAACCTAAACTATCATTGATTACGGTAGATGTAATGTCTCAAGTCTATCCGAATGAACTTATCTTTGGTTCATACGAGACAAACTACTCGGTTATATTCAATTCCCTTGGCCCCAGAAAACAAAATTTTAGAACATTATACCGGTCAGTTTCCAAATGACAGTGATGAATATGAGCATGCAACTGGAAAATAATATTTGCTACTGGACTGCACACAACAAGAAAGGTCTGAACTCAATGTTGAGAAAAATTACAAAAGGCTAGGAAATAAGCAACATCTTTAATTGAAGAGATATCAAGGCAAACACACAGATACGGATCTAATAAACAGCAGGAGAAAAAAAAGTCAACAGCTATAAGCACAGAGCAGTGGATCTCACTCATCATTGTTTGAGCGCAAGGCCTAAAGAGGTGAGACAGTTAGCAGAAGACATATATGCACAGGATCTTCCTTGCATAATAGATTAAAGTCATTTCCACTATTATGAACTTTTGAGACACTTAAAGCATAACGATGATGGTAACAGATTGGTTTATACAGGAAGCAATGTTAAAAGTTCTTTATTCATTAAGATCGCAGCGATAGTTGGATATTTTGAACACAAAGCAAAGAGGTGAATATGATATGCGGACAAACACTAACCTGGCAGCATGCTCCGGGAAGAATTTTCCTGGCTGCTTTTGCCTAAGTGCATGCAAATCTCCACCAGGGCAGAATTCCATCACCAAGCAGGAAAATTTGTCTGTTTCAAAGTGCGAATACAGTGTTGGTAGAAAGGGATGATCCAGAGACTGCAGTATCTCTCTTTCCGTTTGAGCTCTCACAAGTTTCTTGCGACTTTCTAGAGCTGCCTTGTCCATCACTTTCATGGCAAAGAAACATCTTGTGCCAATCAACTCTGCTAGAAAAACACTTCCTATATCACCACATCCCAATCTCTTCAACAGTCTAAAGTGGTTAAAACCCAATGTTCCCTCATGTGCTCTAATAACTTGTATTGCATCCCACCTTGTATCATTTGCCTTATGTGGTTTATATACTGTGCTATTGAAACTACTAGAGCTGCTTTCATCACTAACGTCACTACCTGTGCTGCCTCTGTAGAAGCTTGTTTTTCTGCTCTCAACATGATCACACGAGTTGCTAACATCACCACTTTCGCCAGACTTGTCCACAGTGCTGCTAGCGCATTCACTGACTTCTGTGTTGGAAAAACTTTGTTTGGCTTCTGTGTACTGTGTAGCAGAATAAAAACTGTTTTGAGGACTAGGACAGTAGGTGATTCCTGAGTCTTTGGCAGTCGCATTCAAATCATCGTTTGAAGTACCATTTTTCGAAACATGATGTAAATCCTTGATAGATGATTCAGTTTCCAAAGCCAAAACCTGTTCTCCTGAACAACCTTCTGCTAATTGATTTACAGTATCCTCATTTGCTTTAAAATGCTTCGAACCAGTCACTGATCCAGTTTGAGTATGAGCTACGGTGGAACCAAGGTCCATCGCTATTGGATATGAGATAGATGCCTCTTTGTTTTCGGATTGTTTCATCAAAGGAGGATGACTTATCTTGGAGGCCAAAGATGTATTGCACTCAACCGCAGCGAATGAATTGTGAACGTTCGGCAAGGAACTGATTACATCAACAAGAGACTCCATTGTATTTTTTTGGTGTAAACACTGTCATTACACAATTAAAAGTGAAGAAAAATTAGCTACTTAACAGTTTGACCATGAATACTTTTTACTCTTTCCCGGAGTTGAATTCTGGAAATCATTTTTGGCCATAAAATCCGGAATTCAACTTTTGAAAAATACCAATTTCATGGTCATATATAACTCCAATTTCCATATTGAAAACAAAATTAAATACTTTTTTTTTTCAAATTTCACAATTTTCAACTAAATTTTGAATAATTTTTACCATAAATTGATTCCGTCATCTCATAATACAGCATTGATTACAAAACTTTATATAGAATTACAGTAAAATCACAGAATTAAATGATCATACAATTCCTCCAAAGGATCAACGTAAAGTTGTATATCCACAAATAAATCAAAAAAAAAAAGTGGACAGAGAGAGTAATAGGTTGTTGAAATCACCTGATTATCAAATGGAGAAAAATGAATGATGTGCCATGATTATTGAGACCCTTTCCACTTAAAAAGGGAAACAGCTTTGCACCTTTTTCTTTCTGGGTCCTCTCCTTTTTCAGATCCGATCGTAACAATAAAAAGAGTGAGTGACTAATTATTATATTTCAAATAAAGGATACAAACAGAGTAAATGAATCAACTCAAACAAAACTCACAACAAAAAAATGAAATAGAATAGAGCTTAGTCAAGAAATTGATACATAAGATTTTCTCTCTCTTTCTCTTTCTATGTTTTACTCTATTTTCTCCTTCATCTTCACCTTTTCTTGTTTTTGTAAACGCTTATATTGTAATCATATACGCTGCTTCTTTTCTTCGGTAAACTACGAAAACAAAAAATAAAATATTATTTCGTTTCAATTTATTTGTCTTATTTATTAAATGCACAATAATAATATACACTAATTTATAATTATTGACTATTATAACTTATAGTATTAATATTTATTTTTAATTATTGGTAATATATGATATTTATAAAATAGTAATTATTTTTTAATTATTAAATTGAATTTATTATTACTGCTGATTTTTTTTTTCTGCAAATATTTTTAGTGTGACAGAGCCTCTGAATTCCATTCAAGTGAAAAAGCATGTTTTCATTAAATAGGTTGCGATTTTAAAAATTCAAAATTCTAATTTGAAATATACAATAAATTCCAGGTACGTTACCCAATTGAAACCATATGTGCCAATGGAAAAAATAGAATCACTTCAATTATTGTTTATCAATCAATAATATGATAAGATAAGATGAATAAAGAGACTTGAAAATATATACATGTGTACAAAAAAACTGTCCCAAGAATAGTTGTTTATCACATTTTTGCATATTGCTCCAAGTTTTGACATTATATGACATATTTGTTATGAAACTAAGTTTTAGAAAAGGCTATTTTAAAAAAGAAATCATACTCAATCTTAACCTTTTAATACTATATTAACATATGTCATTTAATTTTAAAATAAAATTAAAAAAGGTAACAAAATTCTGATGAACATCAGAGCAACTGTTTCTTCAAATTGAATCATCCGTATTTATATGTCAATTATTATGTTAAAAGTATTTATTTATTTTTAATTTTTCAGTTTAAAAAATAATTTATACTTTATGCATATTTTACTTTTAATGTTATGTATCTTAATTCATTTATCAACATTTTATCAAGTCAAACATGAAGGGAGGATGTAATATTAGGAGTTAGAGATTGTTTTGTACACGAAATAAGGTAAAAAATATCAAAAAAAGTTTATACAACTGAATAACTATAATATTTCGAAATGAATTAAAACAGATCTCAATGAAATAAAATGGTCCCAAAATAATTTAATTCACGTATCAAATCATCTCTTAGTAATGACGTGTTTGACTTGTGTTGCTTGAAGGTCAAAGCAATTCAAAGGAAGCTACTTAGTTGTGCATATTTCCAAGCTACGAATAACGTGTGTAAACAAGCTACTAAGTAACATTTATTGGCTTTGTTATATACTTTTAAACTTTTAATAATCCATATTCATCACCTTTTCCCCTTATTTGAACTATATTCGAAGGAAATCCTTTTAGATTATGATTTAATTTCTATCGCTAATATAATTGAAGTTAAAGTTCAAATTATTTTTAAAAAAATTGTGATAATTTTACGATACATATTTCTTATACGTTTACTAACTGTGATCAGACTAATATCTCAAAATAATTGAGCTTTAATCGTATATCACTTGATTATAAAATTTCAATTTCAAAAATAAAATAGTACTTTTTACCCTCCTCCTAAATGCCATTTATATATTTTCAAGATTGGATAAATTCCAATTTTATTAGAATGATATATATTTATTGGGTAGACTTTAAACTATTAGTGAGACTTTTTCCTTTTATGCTTTACTTCTCTTTTGAAAAATCGCACATTCTTGCCTTGTAATATCAGCATAAAAATAACTACTAAAACATGTATCTTCAATTTTCATGAGTAATATATCAAATGCAACTATAAATTTACTAGTTAAATATAAACATAGATGAAAAATCAAACACATATGTGTGCATTTAGTTTTAAATTCGTCATTAAACAATTAAAATAAAATATATTTTAAGTTATCCTTCTTCTGATAGGTGAATCGGGAAATGAAAAAGTTAAAATTTGACATATAATAATAAATAATAGCAATAGTACTAGTTATGAATGGTACATTAGATTACAAAATTGCACTAAATTTAGTAAAGTAATATAATAATAGTAGTACTATAAATAATAATTACTATATGACATGATAAGAGGCACCATTTGAACCGGGACAGGGAAAGGGGTATTACATGTGCACACACGTGAACCGGAACCGTCGCATGTGGACCGCCTGTCGTGTTCCTTTAATTATTATACTCTTTTATTATTATTACCATTTTATAATAGATAAAACCATTAATGTAGTACTTAATGCATAAATTATAACAACAAAATATTGTACAGTTAAAATTGCTCTGTTTTAAAATCAATTTTTTTATAATAGCATAGGTCAATGGCAATTGCATCCTTCACTTGCGGAATAATAATCACTCAAAACAAGAAACAAATTGCATTTTACGCCTATCTATAGAAAATAATTTATCTATCTGAATTAGATCAAAGATAAGATACGCATATAATCTATCTTTAATATACTTAATATATTTTTATTATTATCACAAGTAAAAAATGCTATAAATTTTGTTGGAACTTTTCACTTTTAAATCAATGTCATAAATGTCAACTGAACTTTTCGATGATGATTTTTTTATTAGTAAATTCATTCGATTTAAATATAAATTAATCTGATCAATAAATTTTGAAGAACTTCCCTCACGAGCTTTATTTTGGACAAGTTGTATATGCAACTACATATATATATTTGTGGCTGAAAATTCAAAAGGGGTTAATCAGTCAGATAGCGTATATATTGTATTGAGAGTCTGCTTCATACATAGTGTAAATAATAATTTGCATGAATAAATTTTATAATGACACGTGGCAGAAAAAGATGGTGAGACAGTACTTGCTATCTTGGGGGCCTTTTGTCTGCAATCAACTATACATGCTTTATGCTTTTACCCAATCATCATTGTCATTGTAATAAGAGTCTTTATTCCCACATTCATTCACCACCATTAAGCTCTTCAATGTAGGAAAGTTTCCATTACCATCAACAACATAAATATAGTACCAATTCCCTTATTTTTATAAAAATTTCCCCTTTATGGTAACATTCTCCTTTGTTTTGTATGTACTTGGAAACACAAGATTTAAAGCCAGTTCGACTATTTCACTGAATACCGATACCACTAAGATCGAAAGAAATCTTACGTTGTTCTTTCTTTAGTGTGTGTTGAGATATGATGTATGATTGAGACATACTGCAAGCAAAAATAACAAACGAGTTCATTTGACACAGGCAATTGAATGAAGTTGTATTTTCATAATGTATACATAAAGATGAAGGGAAAAGGAGTAATCTACTTAATAGTCAAGATTGTTCTAGCAAATTTTCTAAGTACAAATTTAAGATGTATCTTCCAGTAGACAACACATCAAGCCTCTTCTCACTAGGCTCGTATTTCCCTTTACGAAGCTGATAACGATGAGTTACAGCTGAAATGGTGTAAGCTCGGCCTTCGATGGTTACACTTTCTCCACACTGCAAGTTCTGTCATTGAAATTAACTTTCTATTAGACCAGACACCATAAAACACTATACCCCAACTGCGAAAAGCATTGTTGGACGTCTGTCAATTCAAAAATCTTATGTAGGCCCTATGCATGTAGCCAGTTTCAATGAATTAGTGAAGCATTATTGGAAACATGACAGAAAGGTCACATGTCTTTTGTATGGCATGAATGTTGGATATATGAAAAGCATCTGATGCAGTGTGTGTGGCTAGCTTAGTTTCACGTCAAGCTAAGATGTGAGTATTACATTGGAACACGAAAAACACAAGCTTTATGAGTAGTTCTAAGTCTTAATGAAACTGCCAATAAAGACCATGAATAATAGAATCGTGGTTGCCTGAACAGGTAAATCACTTCTTACTGACTGTATTTTCTGACAGATGAGCTATGTTTCTACATTCATCTTTCTGGGTGAACCAAAAAGGTAGAAAATAACAAATAAAAGTAGTTCACAAGTAAGCAGGATCATGAAATTTGAATGCACAAAGAGCTTGATGACATTACATTCAGCCAGTTGAAAATTCAGAGCTACTAATCACTTTTATGTTTTACGGTGAACCATTGGACCCTGTGATATATTTACAGTTTTATCGGATGTCCCCAAAGGGACAAACCAAGTGATTTATTTCTTCTGTTCCCTGCAAGAACAGAATAAGTACAGTCAATTCGAACATGAATGATAACAGAGGTTTGTATTTTTTTTATAAGGTAAATAAGTTTATCAACAATAGGGAACACCTCTAATCTTTTATAATAAAGGTTTGTTCATCTTCAAAAAGGAGCCTCAGAGCTCAAAATTTGCTTCTAGCGAAAAGAAATAGGAAGATTTATCCCTCTTAATGTCATATACCTTCGTCTTGCACATCACACATATGACCTAGCCTTTGATGGGACTTCTTCCTGTTTGTGCTTAATGCAGGATACATGGTCAGCTCCCCCCCCCCCCTCCAAACCCGGGGCATTCAACCTTCCAAAAATGGAGCTTCATTAAGGAACAATATCATATTGCTCCCTTCCCTAGTTCTCCCATAGGATTCGTTCAGTCATGGGAATAATTATGATGCCATCATTATCATTCTGAAACTTGATTCAGGGAAAAAGTTTAGGAGAATAATTGTTCTGACACACACCTACCACATACAGCTTCCTATGACACACACCTATCATATACAGCTTCCTATGACTGGCTCTGAATGAAGGACAAGCTAAAGGGCCCAAAAGAAACCAGCAGATGAACAGACGGATCAATAATAGAACTAAAGAAGCTTCAGCCTTCACATATTAAACAGAAAATATCATCAGCTAGTAACACGTCAAGGCTTGAACAAAGTACAAATGCTTTAGGCAAGTGTGCTAATGCAGACACAACGACCCTAGCACTGGAAGGCAAGCATATCAGGCATCTACCTTTCAGTTCTATGATCTAGAGCTAAAGCAAAAATTTGCTAACTGTGGTTCCCTGAATAAAGTAGCAGCCTAACTTTACCTTTTTAACAACAAACGAATCGGGTTACTTTCACCTACCATTACTAACTTACTCTTCATAACACTCAAGTCAGAAAACTATTTTTGTTAAGGTAAAGTCACTAAACTAACTATTTGTAACACAAAAGTCACAAAACTACTTTTTTGTTTTGTTATTTTATAACCGGGGTATTCGGATCAACTTTAGCTCGGGTACTTCCACGAGTTACCAGCTGCTTCCACCAGCACAAGAACAGGTTACGGGTAACTCCATCCACCAAGGCTTGGATGGACGGGAAGAAATCACCACGTGTTTTTTGTCTCCACTGGAAATTGAACCTGAGACCGCATGGTTAAGTAAACTTTACAGTAACAAATCATTAGCTTAGTGACTTTACTCAAGTAGAAATGCTAATTTAAACCCTTGTCAGCAATTCTTTACATATCCTGCCAATGGTGTTTCACCACAAATTTTACACTTCCCTATCAGTGGAAAGCTCCACTCCTCTGGTTAAGTGGCTGCACTAGTCCACAACTCTTTTAACATTTTTGGACAAAGATAACAGTTCACAAATCATTTGACTCTACTACAATATACTGCTTTTTCTCTATTTTTTAACTCTGTAGTATTGTGTTCTGTTCTATGCTATTTCTCAAATTGCAATCCTTGCAAAAGGAAATTATGAATTAGAAAGAAGGAAGGAAGCTTTCCATATATCTTCTATAGTAATTTTAATCTCTCCCTTTATTCCAAAAATTGACCAATTAACTTCTCGAAAAGTAACATTTTTTTCTTTGAACATGATTTTCGAAAATAAAGACTGAAATCATCTCATTCTTACAAATTGTATTGAAGTGTTGGTATCTGCGGTTATTATATACATCTTATTCTGGAAAGTTGCAAAAAT
The DNA here is from genome assembly GCF_001406875.1 of Solanum pennellii. Taxonomy (NCBI): domain Eukaryota; kingdom Viridiplantae; phylum Streptophyta; class Magnoliopsida; order Solanales; family Solanaceae; genus Solanum; species Solanum pennellii. The sequence continues at coordinate 58,680,610 of NC_028638.1, read as the reverse complement.
CATGTTGAAAGTGAGATCAAAACATGGTCAATTTGACGACTGTGAACTGAATCAGGTCAAGTTTTAGGTGAAGGGAATTGTAAAAGATTGGCATGAATACACAACTGTGATCTGAATCATTTCTGGGCAAAGGAAATCGTAAATGGTTGGCATGAATAGTTGAATACCATAACGTTGTTGAGTGCTTTAAGAAGATGATCTCAGAAAGTCATGCAAAACAAAGAATAGTCAAAAGAGATTTATACATAAGTCTAGTATTGGCAAGTTGCAGGAGTCACAGACTTCGACCAAGTTACACTCACCTTCATCAATAAATAACAGAGAACTACAGCTTTGAACACATTTAGTCATTTATACAGGTCTAACATATGTGAAGCCATCCAATTCTAACACATCTCACATAAAACCATTTGCCATCAATAGACCAGCGTCTATATTCAAGCAGGTATGGAATGTGAGACACTATCACAGGAAACCAACTTGTGTGCCTTCAAACATCTGCCCTTTTTCTATCTCATGCATGGAAATTCACCCGTTACTCAGCATCCAGCAAGAAAACAGATATTCACTTTAAAATTTTCCCTCTTAGTTTTGGTTCTTTGTAAGCAATACTACAAGCACAGTTAGTACCAAGAGTGTTATAAGCTTAGTGGTTCAATCATAGATATAAGCTATAATACCAAAGAGTTCCCAAACTACTATCCTTAATTCTAGAGTAGCTCATATGCTATGACTTATGAGGCACAACTACCGTCTAGATCAAACCAACCAAATCCTGCAGGGACACTAGCACAATATTTGCTCCAACCACAGTACAGGTATTTGCAAGGAAATCAACCCAAATAGAGGATTCATGTAGTTGACACTTCTCTTAGCTACTGTATTCACGGGTACATAAAGCTGACACTAACTAATTTGGAGTTGAGGATGTTGACATCCATATAAACGTATAAGGAACATGAACTAATCCTAAAACGTGACCATAAGAATTCCATAAAACAAATGTAAGACATTCAACAAAAGCCAATCAACCAAGTGTGTAAACTTCATACAGAATGAATTGGAACCAGCAATATTGAACATAAAATACATTAAACCCCAAATGAATTACTCTTCACATTTCTAATCCAATCAAGTTACAATAATTCCAATGTAAAGAAAGCTCTTTTCTAATCTTCCCAGTAAAAGTAAGATGGTATATGGCCTTTCAACTACAACAACAACATACCCTGTATAATCTCACAACTCACAAATGGGGTCTGGGGGCATTTGGCTTTTTAAGTATATTCAAACAATTAAAAAAAACAGCGATTGCAAGAAAAGGAGCATCAGCATAAACATAATAATCATAACACCAATCAATCAATCAACTGAGCATTCGAGACACATAAGCATTATATATCAAACAGAAACACAAAAACAAAATGATGCTTACCGAGGGGAGGCAACGTATGCCAAGGCTCTTGGGAGGGGGTGAAATTTCAATGACTTTATAGGGTTGGGGATTTTGACTCTTATCTTTCTCCTTCTTTCTGCAGTAAACTTGGTGCCTCTGTGACTGCAATTTTACTAATAATATCAAAAACCCACACACACGCTTAACAACAACAAAAAGAGGGAGATTGCAGAGTTTTATTCATACCTTTAAGAATGAGTTAGTGTTAGAAACCAGAGCCATTTCCTTAATTCCTTATCAATTTCTGCTTCTTGATCCAAAATCAAGATTTTTATTTGGTATGTCCAGTTTCTTGCTCAATTTTCACCAACCAAAAAAAATAAATGAAAAAGGATTTTTTTAAAAATAAAACTATAGAGTGTGGTTAGATAAAAGTGTGTTGTACGTATGGCGCCATTAAAAACTCGCATGTTGTATGACATATAAGTAGAATAGTACAAGACATCAAGTATAGGACTTTACATAACAAAGCATGGAGGTCAAGGATTAGATCTCACAATTAGTACATGGTTTAGTATTTTCTTTTAGTGATATACCATAATTCTGGTCTAAAGCATCTATTAAATTGTGCTTTCACTTTTCAATATTTTTATCACTTTTTTTACTTTTTCACTTTTTTTCAAATGGAATAATATTTCTTTTCGAATTAAGAATTTATAAAAAATAACATCTTCATGTCACTAGTTATACAACAAAAAAATTTATTGTCACTAAAGGTTAAGAGTGATTTTTAGTGACGACTTTTCAAAAAAAAAATATGATAATTAATTTTTAATTGCAATCTAATTTTCTAAAATAAATAACTTGCAATATCAATATTAAAAACACTCAATATTATTACGAAAAATCATGAAAATTACTTCTCGATTCACATAACCTACTATATAATTCATCATTGTACATTTTAAATGTCTATATATACTAGGGAAAAGGGTCTGATATACCCCTCAACTTTGTCATTTAGAGTTGATATTCCCCTTGTTATGAAAGTGGCTCATATATACCTCTACTTGTAAACAAATGGCTCACATATACCCTTTTCATCTAACGGAAATGAAAAAATAATAATTTTAATCTAAATTTTTATTTTTATTTTCTAAAAAATATAATCCCATATAAGTAAATTTAATCCTCGTCAAACATATTTTTTTTGACTTTTTTTGTTTCAGTGACTAATTTATAATTATTATTTTGATAATCAAATTTATTTATGTTTCACTAATATTCTTGTAAAACTTATTGTAGATGACCAAATTTTTTCTTCGAATACGAAATTAAATTACAATACACACAAAAAAAATATTTAATTTTTTTTCTTTAAACTAAGGAATGAAAGAAAAAAACAAAATAAGAATAAGAAACTCAAATAATTATAATAAAAGAAGTCAAAAAATAATTTATGTATGAAAAAAATTAAAATATACCTTGAACTTTGATAGAAGAATCATATATACCCCTAAATAATTTTTTTAATAAAATTAGAAGTAATAAATATAAATTTAAAACTAATTGTTTAACTTCCGTTAAATGAAGGGTATATGTGAGCCATTTTGTAACGGCAGGGGTATATGTGAGCCGTTTGTATAACGGTAAGGGCATATATGAACCACTTTTATAACGAGGGGTATATCAGCTCCAAATGACAAAGTTGAGGGGTATATCAGACCCTTTTCCCTATATACTATAAAAATAAAACATACAATGTCTTCAAACTCCTACTTAATCGATATCATTTTTGTTTTTTAAAAACAATGAAGAAAAAAACACAAAATTAGAATTTAATGTTAAAAACTTTTAGTGACGATTTTTCGGGCTTTTGTGGCGACTATTGTCGCTGCTATAGGTCTAGTTCTTTTGTAGTGAATCCTAGTTGGCAACGCTTAGGTGGAGGGAATAGTCTCATATAACATGTCACATCACTAAAAAATTGGGATGTTAACTCTTGAGGGTATTTGTGGTCTCCTAGGATAAAAACGGAGATATTTTTGATCCCAACATGTAATGGAGAGTATAAATTTCACATAATTTAGAGGCAATTTTGACCCTTTTCCGTAGTAATTATGATTTATGAATTTAGTACTATTGGTTGGTTATAAAATGGCTAAGAATTAGTAATTAGTAGTGGTTTCAATTTTTGATAAGGTTAAAAGAAGGTCCACAAGAATATGTGAATTTGGTTTTGCTTTGACAATAAGTTCCAACAACGGTTGGGTTTGCTCCAATCGTGTGGCTACTCTGTTTTGTTTTATCTTTTGATGACACGTCTACTGTTCTCAATTTGTTATTAAAAAATATCGCAATTGAAAGACACAGATACATTAGGGATATGTTTAGCACGAACAAAAAATATGAAATGTTACTTATTTTCAATCGTCACGCCAATGAAAAATAATCAGAAATGTTTTCCATCACATAGAAGGCACCCTATATGTATTTATCATACACTACAACACCAGAATATAAAATCATCATTTGCTCATTTAGACAGTCTCTAGAATCCATAAATTTACTGGTTTAGTCCAAACTAATTAAAAGAAAAAGGAGATACAAACCTCTAGCACATATAAGAATTGAACATCAATTTGACAATGTTGCTTGAGGATTGCAGATGGATGAGTCGTGTTCCTTGATAAACCAATCGATATCAAAGACACCAGTATATTAACTGAACTAATATTTTTTCAATTAAAATTCGACAAGAGAAAAAAAAAACAAGATTTAGCTCTCAACAAGTGCTTGATGAGTATACATCTCTGGTCATAAGCTTAAAATCACCAAGCCAGAAACAATTCAGCTTTGCACCTTCAACAATTCACTTTCTATCTTCCATAAGGGTGGTATCTGCCTGAACCAGCACCAGCACCAGCACCACCATAGCTTCCTCTACTGCTTCCATACATTGAACCTCCGGCACTATCTCCTCCATACCCACTGCCAAGACCAGCGGCACCATATCCACTACCATATCCACCGCCACCAGCACCATATCCTCCATAACCTTCACCTGCTCCTCCATATCCACCACCAACATCGTAGCCTCTACCAAAGGCTCCACTGCCATAACGGCTAGAATACCCAAAAGAAGCCTCCTCCCTGAAACCTCCTCCGTAGGCACCACCGCCACCATATGCTCCATATCCACCCATTCCTCCTCCACTATATCCACCAAATGCACTGGATCTGCCACCATAGGGGCCACCAGACCTGTAAGGACCAGGACCAGGACCAGGACCAGCAACAACACCATAACCAGAGTCTCCATATCCACCATAAGCATCTGAAAATCCACCACCAAATGCAGCTCTTGGATTCCCTTGACGCCTGAATGGGGCTGGTTGTGGCGCATTAGGTCTCTTGGGCTCAGCCTTCTTGATTTCCACCTATTTGCCATGTAGAAAACTGTTTAGCTTAACCAAGCTTCAAAAGGCTATTGAAAACAACATCATCATGCAACAGATGAATGTTCAACTATCACTAAGAAAATAAGCTTGTATGGATACACAATAACAATTCTCAACTTCTTGAGCCTCAATACAGTTGAGACAACTTCAGCACCTCAACTCAATGATAAGTTTGACAAAAGATGCATAAGTACCAAGTCACAATGAACATAGAAATATTGCTACCCAAATACATACCATTGATATTTCATTGGGTTTGGCAGTCAGTTTCATTAATTTTTCAAGAAAATTGAGAAAGAACACAAGCTCAATCCTTATCAAATTAAGGACATTTGTCAGAAGGCCTAGAACATAAAGAAAAAAACACAAGAAGCACATATACTTAAGAGTGCAACATTGCCACTGAAATCATGTTTGAAGAAGGCAGAAAAGCTTGATAACTTTACAAGATTAATGAAACAATCTAGAAAAAGTATCACCGCCTTAATTAGAACACACTATGGCTATACTAACCTGGGTTCCAGAAAAATCAAGCTTGTTTCCATTAGCCAAGATATCCTCGACAGATTTTTCTGTGTCAAAAGTGATGAATCCAAAGCCACGAGAACGACTAGTAGAATGGTCACGCATGATCTGGTGCTCTTTCACCTCTCCAAACTTTAAAAAGAAGTCCCTGAACTCATCTGAAATATAAATGCAACTTAATACCTCAAAGACTTGTTTCAAAAGAATCCAACGAGTAAAGGCAAGGTGATCAGTCTAGCTACAGGAATATAACCTTCACTAATTGTTGTTGGGATGCCGCCCACAAAAATCTTCTTTGTCTTGAAATCTTTTGAGCTGGAACCTCCTCCTCTAGGTATAGTTCGCTTGATTTCCACCTGACACAATCAAAACATAAGCATGAGGTGAGGTCCCAAATTTTCCATCCACACTAAAATAAAAAGGAAATGAAATCACAAGCTGCTATAAGAATGAAATAAAATAGAAGGCCAATGTAATCTTACTTGCTTTCCATTTATAACATGGTCGTCCTCAATGACTTTATCTACCACGGATGGGTCAGCATAAGTCACAAAACCAAACCCACGTGGCTGTCCTGTCCGCCTTTCCTTCATAATCACGGAATCAATAATTTCACCATATTTACCGAAGTGCTTGACAAATTGAGCTGCAGATATACAATGCAACATTAGAGGCAAGAAAGAAAACAATTTGGCAGAAGATCAAAGCAGCGGATGTTATTCGACAAACCTGAAGTTGTCTCTCTAGCCAAGCCCCCAATAAAAATCTTTCTGCATGGCCACCAAATCCATTGATTAATACAATACCATGAGCAAGTTGATTAATAGGATAACATTCTATGAAAACTGAGAGGCATGCCCAACCAAAAACTAACTTTTTTTTTTTTGAGATAAGTAACTTCAACGAGAAGAACCTCACATCGGAATTCGGAAGAAATTGAAAAGGGCACAGAAGAAAATCATCAAATTAAAAAACTTATCCCATACAAATCAGAATAAAAGAAAACATGAAAATATGTATTCCCAACTCTCTCTGATAGTAAATTACAGTGTTGTTAAAATGGAAGGCATAGACAAGCAACAACAACCAGACCTCACTTAAAAAATTTCGATGGGTACGTTGCAGATAAGCAACAACCATAAAGTGGGGTACGAGGAGTGTAGAGTGTAGAGTGTAGAGTGTACACAAGCTTACCCCTACCTCATAAATGGAGAGATTGTTTCAGATACACCACCAGCTCAAGAAAAAGTCCAAAGCCATACAGAAAAAAGAAATAGCGGAAGTGCGGGAAACAACAGACAGTAACAAAAACAACAACAAATGGTAATTAAGAGTATTAAAACAAAACAAATACAATAGTCAAAGTACAGGATTCAACAAATAGTAACAGAAATCGGAAAGGCAAAGAAACTACAAGAGTAATAATACTACTATTAATGGACAAACAACAAGACAATGCACTAGCACATACTAACCTTCTACCCTAATTTGTGTCCTCCACAAACTCCTCTCCAAGAAGGAGAGCAAAAACGTAAGAAATATAAATGTAACACAATGAAAAGTTATGAGGACTAAGAAACTGAAAAATAACTAAAATCAAGCCCAAACAGCATCCTAAACTCTGATTCTAATTCATACAGAATGATGAAATTTCAACTCTAAATTTATATTCCTAATCATCAAAATATTTATTCACCTTGTTTAATTAAGAATTAATACATCAATTTTAATAACTATGCTTATCGTTTTCCTTCCTCCTTTGAGAAAGGAGCTTACAACCTAGCTTCAGGTCTTAATCATCTCGACATTAACAACACTTGTAAGTTAATACCTATTAAACACAAGCCCTAATAACAATGCTAAAAGAAGAAAAAACATACAGCATGAGTCTTAGATAAAAGAAAAAGGGTACAGCCTAGAACGGAAAGGACAAAACAGTAAAAAAAATAATACCCAGGACTAGCACCATCTCCGGTAAGAGGCTGAGAAGCGCCGGCGTCGTTTTGATGGTCGGGAGTAGTTCTTAGGTCGTCATTAGTTTCTTCTTCCTCCAGCTTGATTTTAACACCATTTACAGTCCCATTTTGTTCCTCCATCGAGAAGAAGACGTTTGTCGGTGCTTTTCAAGGAAGTTTTCAATGAATCGGAACCGGAGCTCTGAGGTTCACCGTGAAAATATGCGGTCTGATCTAGTACAGGACGTTGTCGGCGCTTTTATATACCAAAACCCTAGATAGTTTGATGGGGGAACGTTCGATTTAGAGTATGTTCGGATTAACTTTTAAAGATAGTCTGGTCTGGTTAGTTTTTAACTTTTGAATTGTTTAACAAAAATAAAAATAAATTATGAAATGTTTGGTAAAATTAAAAATAATTTTAAATATTTTAAAATAAATTTAAGAGAAAAGACATAATGATATTTGAAGTTATTTTAAATTTAAAAAAAAAACATTAGTTTTGTCGGCGTCCTACTATTCATGGATCTATTTGAATTTTATTCTTCATTGAAAGACTCACTTTTCATCTTTCTCCGAAACCTCCATTGATAGATGTAGAAGAACTTCCTATATGTATAACAAAAAAAAATTAATCGATTTTTATTCATTAACAATTTGATTTTCGATTTACACAACAAGAAAATGCTCATAGTATAAGTATACTGCATCTTAATGGGTTATTAGTTTACCCAATAACGCAATACTAAAATCGGTACCAAATCAATAACTCAATAATTTTTTTATAGAATCATTAATATCCCGTTAATCCAACAGTAGTGACCCCATAACATTTTTTCGATTTGATGTATTGATCGATTCGATTTTTACACACCTAAACTTCAGTAAACAAAAAATTGGGATAAATCCAACTCAAATACTGTGTAAAGATGAATTTTAAATTTAACTTAATCCTAAAAATTATTTTGACTTGTTAAGTCCACGTAAAGAGATTAATTTCCTATTCGATGTGTGATTAAATTTAGAACACATCTTCCGTTTCTAAGAGGGATTTTAGGCTATACTGACCTATATTTTTTTAGTATGTGGACTGAAATAAACCATAGATGTAATCAAAGTACGTAGTTTACCATTTGAAGTATTATGTGTGATGTGTTAAACTAAGTTTTTAATCCATCGGTGACCCCTTAAACTTGGCACAAACTTTCATCGATGTTTATTTTAGAAACTTCATGTAAGATTTCGCTGTGTTATTTTGACACTTTTTTATAATCAACAACAACATATAATGTATGTGAATTACACTTGCTGATGACGTGTAAAGTGATCAATTAAATGACAACATTTGTCATTTGTGTCAAAAATAATTTTAAAATAATAGATATTGAGTAAAAATAAAAACTGACTAATAAATTAATGACACGTGATATTTTCCCCAAATAAAATTAAAATAAAATCAAGCCAACTAAAAGTTTGTGCTCAGTTAAGTGTCTAAGTGAAAGTTTGTGTCAAATTTAAGGGGTCACCAATGGGTTACGCCTTAAATTAATGGCTGGTAAATTAGTAATTTTTATGTGCATGATTAGCATATATAATATGTACATTTTATTCATTATATGGTTATAATGATATGAATAGTGTCAAATAAACTGGATAAATTTAGAGTTTAAATTTAATCGATTTAATGTCATGATTTTTTTTTTTTTAAAAGATTGAGTTTAATTTCAATATTTATAATATTTTTAAAAATGTTGTCAAACGTTATTTTTTTTAGTATTGCAAGAATCGACGAAATTATTATTTATTATTTTTATTTTGACTATCTTTACTATTAGTATTTTTTCTTTTCGGATATTCTTATCATAGCTTATTTATTTTTATTTAAAAAAAAAACTATTTCGAATATTAGTTTTCTTTAAGAGTGTGTTTGGTATGAAGGAAAACATATATTTGGTTGGCATAAAAGTTTTGGAAAATGTTTTCCAAATCAACTCATTTTCCTCAAAATTAAGAAAAATGATTTTTCCTTCAAAAATTACGAAAAACATTTTCCAAAACTCTCTTCCAATTTCAAATTACATTTTTCTTTTGGAAAAAAAAAACAATTTTAAAAAAATATTTTCGATTTCAAAATTTGATTTAATTAGAACTATTTACCCACAAACAAGTGAAAAAGGAAAAGAATAATTTGAGATAAAAGCAGAAAACATTGAAAGAGATACACAAAATGAGTAAACTTAGAATGAAATCCAGTGATAACAACTTGGCCGACTGGGAACAAAAGTGCGTAAAAGAGTGGGACAAAATCAAAGTGAGCTAATTCTAAAAATATATGATCTTAAAATTCAAACATTTGGTTATGCCACAAAATCAATTAGAAGTGTGATACCCTAAATTTCCACTGCCCTTCCACTGGATCATAAGAAACAAATTCTGCATCTTGTTCTACTGCTTTCTTAATAAGCATATCTTTGTACTTGTTGACCATTGGTCCGTCTCTGTACTCCTTCCCACTTGATTTGTTGATGCATTTGACATTGAGGAGAGTTATCTCAGCTGGTTTGTTGAGGCCTTTGCCAACTGGGGGTTTCTTGCTCTCATCCATATAGATGATCACCTCGCGATGGTTGAAACGAACAGCAGAATCAAGATCAAGCTTCCGAATATCTGTTTCTCCCAAGAACTTGATGCTTCCATACCCATGTCTTCCTACCACAAAGTCCTTCACGTGCCAACAAAAACCAGCTTCTTCCTTCTCCTTTGACAGCAACTCCTCTATAGGAGGAACTGTGTAGTAATCAGCACGTTGAAGCTTTGGCATTATGCCATCCACATCCTTATCATCGCCACAATTATCATGATGCGTCTCTTCAGACTGTAACTTGAGCTTATGAAGAACTTTGTCTCCATCATGCATCCCTACATTTTAAACAGAAAAAGAAAATATTACACAATTAAATAGGCAAACTTGGTTAATTTGGCTCTTAATTCTTAGAACTTGTAAAATAGCAAAAAAGTCAAGTTGTATACCCTTGGATATTATCAAATAGATAACAAATGATAATTTTCTAGTGTCTAAAATCCTGTAAACGAATCACCAATCAGTATAATTCGTTTTAATTTTGAACTATTAGAGATTCCAGGCTTTGAGCTTTAAGGAAATGGGATCTTGATGGAGCAGACATAAAATGGCAAGTACCTGATATTTATGTAATCCACAAACTAAAACATTGCAGTAACTATGATAATTGACTTATGCATCTTTTAGAATCCAGTTGAACCAATCAATGAAAGGAAGGCATGCATGCATATGTTCATAAAAAAAAAGAAAGCTTACTGTCCATAGATGTATCAGCCCCTTGTGGAGATTCTGTGGTAGGACGAACCCAGTCCCTTGGGTTTTCCCTTGGAATGATGATGACTTCTGTCTTTAGTACACCAGTAGCGTTTTCTTTATCCATGAAAAAGGGTACCTACATAGACAAATATTATAGTCCTGTTAGATTTGCCAGTGTTTTTACTTGGATTAGAGGAAAATATGGACTTTGTCCTGTATTTTTTCACCGAAAGGATACCCATACTTGCAAATATTTCCATATGATTGCAACTTTAAATTTTGGTCCATCAACCAAAGGATGGCCACGAACTACTAAACAAGTCTCACATAAAATTATACTTCTCACCTTTGGTTTATCACTTGTAGGTTTGTATTTCTGAGGTGGCAACCTATGATGACTTAGAGATGAATGTCGAATTATCAACGAAGATCTTCGTCTGACCGGAGCAGGGTTGTCAGAAACCTGCAAGCAACAAAAGGATAATTTTTCATAATAGCTGACAACTGTTCTTTTCACCTTAAGCATAACCAATATAGTGAAGCTAATAAAAATATAAGCATGCCTGATACTTTGAAGAGTTCTGTTTGGAATTTGAACAATTATACTGATATTTATATCTGATTGGAGAAATACTGGAATTTATTTAGTATAAAGCAAAGGCCAGCAACTAGATGCAGTTACATCTACCTTGACATGAAAGCATAAATATACAACATTATGAAGGTGACAAATAAATCTGTCTTTCAAGGTGCATAACATTATAACAATAGTAACGAGGCATCCCAGATTCTTGGTTTGAGAACAATGAACACATCCAGGAGCAACATTAATTATAATTACTGTTCAGAAATGTGAAACTTACAGGTAAACTAGAAATTCCATATTGAATGGATGTTTCCAAATACGGGTGCTCAAGTGAGATTTGGTCCGGAGGTTGTGTTTCAGCAGGAGGCATATTTGGTGATGGCTTGACTTCCACGATTACCGGAAAGTAAGACCTGAAAATATGTTAAGATATAGCTGGTGCATGAGAAAGTACCAAAAGAAAGATGCAAGAAAAAGAAGAGACACAGGAAGAATAAAACGATCAGACTAAAACGAGAGGACTGTGCAGTAATAACTGAGGCAGCATAAATAAATAAAATGTGAGGAAAGTCTAGAAGTCAAATTTAGGCAACTAATAACACATGAAGTAAAGTAAAAGAACAGATAGTTAAGTTTGATACTCACTGTTGGCCATTCATACTTGGCTGCTGACCAACTCCTTGTCCAATTTCTGAGCAACTAGCACCATCTTACAGGAAACAGGTGCCAGGAGGATTAGTTACATTGATTACAATCCAACATACTATCGACATCAAAAAGAGCAAAACATACTGCAGTAAGTGTACCTGTTGTTGGGTGAGAAGTGTTGGTTATTGGCAGTGTTGTTCCAACTTTAGGAGTTATTTCTGGCTGCAGAGGACCAAGGAACAGAGGCTGCAAGAGTAGGCAACAACTTAGATGTACAACACCGCAATAGAAATGTTTCACCGATTTTATAGACCACGAGGTGCCTTTTATATTATTTATGACAGAAAGCAAATGGCAGAGATATATAAATGAGATCTAATTGCATATACGTTCAGAAACACTTACAGTATTTTGATTCGCAGCAAGTGGAGTGCTTGAAACATTAGAAAGTCCTGCTGGAGTAGGCTGTGACTGCTTTAGGCAGTTGCAGCATAACGTGGATTGTGAAGCGCCTCCTGTAGTTAAAACAGGAGTGGGAGAAAAAGAGTTCTTCTGATAAAAATCAGGGCCTGATGGCTTAGTTAACGAAGGATATGTGGAAGGTGAGACTGAACATGGAGATAGAGGGGCAGATGTTGATAAAGACAATGGGTTCCTTAATGGAGTAGTGGAGGCAGTGGAAGAACTGGAAGCTGGTTTAAAAGGTGCAAACTGATTTGAATTGTTCCACGGAGAGAAGGAAACATCTGAGGCAGTAGACTCCACTCTATTTCTAGTGCCACAAGAGTTCAACAATGATGGGTTTGGGGGAAATATATGGGAAGAATATTTTGATAGAGAGTCAACTCCTGCTCTTTCCACTGTAAATGTACTTGGAAAATGGGAATAAAAAGGTTGATCAACAGTTGATTGGTTTAATACTGGTGATATGAAAGGCCTCGTGTTGTTGATGAGACCAAATCCCTGTGCGGTGGAAACACTAAATGAAGAACCACATTCCTGACCTGCAAATTCACCCATGAAGAATAAAAATGTTAATGAAATACAAGGTAGATTTCTTTGTTATCTACAGATAAGAGAAAAAGTTAAGGATACCTTTATCACCTAACTGGTAGTCCTCAAACCTCAACTCCTCCTGACTTTTATCTTGATAAGTCTGCATTCCACAAATGGATTGAATTCGTCCACCAAAGAGACATGTGCTATCTATATCTGGAGCTGCAATGTATGATGTTGTTCTACTTCCTTTCTGGTTAATACCAAATGCGGACTTTCCAAAACCAGAGCTCTGGAGCAAAGGTGTTGTACTTTCTTTTCCTGCTTTGCAAGTTTGATCTAAGATTGAACACTCAGGAAATTCAAAAATATAAAGTAGGAATAAATGGTACTTAGTAATATATAACAAAAGATCAACATTGATTTCAGATCAATTTAGAGCATATAATAATGCACAGTATATGAATATATCAATCGGATCATCTAGATTACAGAACAAAACTCTCCCTTAAACTGTTGAATAATCTGCTCCAACACATGATAAAATGGACAATAAAGCAAACCTTTGATCCCTGACATGGATATTGCTGGTTGGCCAAAGGAATAGGAATTAAAACTTGGGGTGCCAAAGTGTGAGTTGCTTGAAACACCAAATGAAGTAGCTTGTAAAGATCCAAATTCGGAGAAGCCTGAGGCATTGGCATCCCTGGACCAAAACAGAGGTTCATTGGTCACACTGTTAACGTCATATTTCTTTCCAAATGTTTGTGAAAAGGATGAGCCCGGAAATATAAGTTGTGTTTGACCAGATGTAGCATTCGTTGCTGCATTAAAAGCTAACGTTCCTGCAGTTAGAAAAGCAGATTGAATTGATTTGCTAATGACTAATTAAATACAACTACAAGGCATCAATAGCTGGCACAAGATTGGTTCCAGAAATAGTTAACAATAGCATTACCCACCATAAGAAATCCCACTGAGATATTGCAGTTATTACTAACATTTTTGGAGAAGAGTACAGCTCAATGTGCATAGCTACTTTCACAAGGAGAAGATTTAGCTTTTCGACCATTTCCAAAGCCGCTTCGCTGCTCTAGAAAAGTAAATATGATATCCCTCCTTTCATGAAAATAGCAGTATAAGTGTAACATATATATAATGCCATTCCTTACCTGGGCCACAGGCAAGAAAGAAAGATGTACTTAATCCATTCGCAGAGAAATGATGGGAATAACATACTCAAATAGTGTCTGTAGATCATTCCTGTGTGGGTTCCCTTGTCATAAAAAAAGAAGAAGTGAAGACGAGTTCTAACTTGTCTGTGCATCCCTGGGTCCTAGTTCTCCGTGAACTTCTATTTTGTCATGTTTAGAGGAGGATTACTTGGTTAACTGACATGTTGTACCCTAGTAGTTGTGATCTCTGCAATCTCTTCCCTATTTTGCTATTTCACTTGTCAGATGAAGTAGATCACATTCTTTTAGCACTCTAATAAATTAATGTTCTGAAATAAAGCATGTTATTAGTGCTGCAACATTACTCGGTAAGTTGAGCCTAGCATCACAAATTCACAGCAACCCACCTCTTGTCGCTGTGACTTAGTTCTTTCAGACGCCTCTCAATTGAGCTTAAATTGAATATGGGGACAGTTTATTTTAGCACCGTTTTTCAGATTTATAGGGTTGTATAAACTCCTCATGCATCGGACAACTTCCTAATTCTGTTCTCCTGCTTTGGTATTCTTTGGCCATTGTTCCTACTCATGTGCTCTCATTTTTTATGTACTGAAAACAGTCAGCCTGATTGAATCACTCACTTTTACCTTTTTGCATTTTGACTGTGACTTCATACGAAGTTCCATATTTCAATTTCTGCTCTTTCCCTCTTTGTTTTATTTGATCGGTAAGTATTGTTCTCTCTTTTAGCCTTTTCATTATCATTAAAAATAAATCAAACAAAGCATTTTTTTAAAATCACCTATGCTCCAAAGATGCATGTACAATGTGAAGTTAAGGTTACTCCTGGTTATAAAAAAACTGTAGATTATTCTTGGTCAAGCCTACAACTATCAAATATCAATTGGAGTTGTCATATGTATCCTGTTGATGTCTCCAGTTCTAGATGCACCTAATCAAATGACTAAAACCAAATAAACAATGTGCTGATTGAATCATTCAAAAGATGGACATGCATGTGAGCCAGGTACATTTTAAGCTCATTACCAGTATGGACATTCATTATAAAAGATTACTCCTCTTCCATAGGCAAAAAAATATTCCTGCCTTCTCCACCAGGTGAAATCATCTCTAAAATGCAGCCAAACAGCCATATAAATTCAAATGCCCAGATTTTTGAATTTATCTTTCGTATTGCGTAACCTGGGGAAGAATGAAATATTAGACAAGTTCATTTTCTCAGGTGGGAGGAGGACAACCTTTTTAAATTACCTCATGGAGATACCAATAGGCTAAATGGTCTTTCTTCTGAGTGTATTTGGACAGAGACCAAAGAATTTGTTTGAAATTAACTTAATTGCAGGAAGTTATGCACATATAAAGGTAGCAATAATATATTTGAAGAAGCTTAATCTGAATCACATAAGAGAACAAGTATACCTTTATCACCTAACTGGTAGTCCTCAAACCTCAACTCCTCTTGGCTTTTATCTTTATAAGCCTGCATTCCACAAATGGATTGAAATTTTCCACCACTGGGTCCTGTGATATTGTTCTCTGGAGTTGCAATATATGATGCTATTCTACTTCCTTTCTGATTAATGCCAAATGCTGACTTCCCAAAACCAGAGCTCTTGAAAAAAGGTGGTGTACTTTCTTTTCCTGGATTGCAAATGTAATCAAAATTGAACACTTAAAATATCCAAAAATATGAAGTAGAAATAAATAGTACTCAGTAGTATTTAAAAAAGCTCAGCAGGGATTTCAGACCAACACAGACCATATAGATAACAGAACAAAATTCTCCCTCAAAATATTGATTAATCTGCTCCAATACATGAGAAAATGGACAATAGAGTTCACCTTTGCTCCCTGACATAAATATTGCCGGTTGGCCAAAGGAGTATGAATCAAGTCTTGCGGTGCGACAGTGTGAGTTGCTTGAAACACCAAATGCAGGAGCTCTTGGATATCCAAATATGGAGGAGTCCGAGACATTGACATCCCTAGACCCCACCAAAGGTTCATTGGTCACACTATTAAAGTCATATTTCTTTCCAAATATCGGTAAAGTGGACGAATTCGTAGATGCGTTTTGTGTTTGACCAGATGTAGCATTCGTTGCTGCATTGAAGTCTTAACGGTACTTCAGTTAGGTAAGCAGATTGGATTGATTTTCTAATCACTAACTAAAGACAACTACATGCATGAATATCTGGCACAATATCTGTTCCAGAAATTGTAAGCAATACACTACCCACCCACCATACAAAATCCCATTGAGATATTACAGTTATTACTAACATTTTATATTTTTAGAAGAGTACAGCTCAATAAGCATAGCTACTTCCACAAGGAGCAGATTAAACTTTAGACCAATTCCAAAGCCGCCTTACTTCTCTAGAAGAGTAAATATGATATCTCTACTTTCATGAAATCGAAAGTATTAAGTGTAGCATCTATATATGTCAATCCTCACTTGTGTATGTCATTCCCAATTTCCATGCAATAGCCTATGTGGTCTTTCTTCTTAGCATATTTGGACAGAGATTATAGAGCATTGCATGTAAAATATAGTTTATAAGAATCATGATATATATAAGTAAGCTTTTTTATCTTTTCTTATACTACTATGTTGCTCTTTTCTTGGATCCCAGTTACATTGATTTGATTTCAACTACATTATGCTTTAGTAATCAAGAAAATTCAGTAAAAAAACCATAAAAAAACAGAACACAATGCATCAAAAGCATAAAGAATGAAGTTCAACTTACTTGAAGCGGTGTTTCCCAAAAATATCGACATGGAAGAGAACTTTTTTGATTGTCAATTTAGTGGAATGGTGGTATTATATAGAGAAGAAGAGAGTTCGGTTGCATAATCTCTACGCACACTCAAACCGCAAGCGTGTTGCTTACGGTTTAAGCTAATGGATTTTCCAAATTTTCTCTAATTTAATAAAGTCTTTCTCGTTTATAATATAGGACTAAAAATACCTGTTTTTCTTTTTCCTAATTTTTTTTCTTTAATTTGATGAAGATTAATTAGTAAAAGTAAATTACAGTAGCTCTAAATTAATATTCAATAAATTATTAAATTCTTTAAGATAAATACTATTTTTTGATCTTGATTTGGGGCACCGTAAAAAACATTAATTTTGATAAGATTTTATATTTTTCAAAGACTTCATACAAATATATAGTCTCGTACTTTTATTAATATTATAAATTAATAATTTTTTAAAAAATTAAAAAACATCTAAGATAATTTAGTGAAATGTGATTTTAGTTTTTTTAAAAAAAAATTACATATAATTGAAGTTATCTCCAACTTTTCTTATTACATCTACAAAAAAATATAATGTTGTCTTCTCGAACTGCACAAAAAATTATGAAGAGTCTAGATATAATAAGTGACATTATTATGTGTAACTGGTTTCAAAGGAAATGTAATATGGTCTTCAATCACACCAATAATATTATTTTTTTCTATAATATCCATAATTTCTTTTAAGTTTCTGCCTCTTAATATATATTATTTTATTTTTAATCAAGTAATCCAATAGGCTATGATCGTTAATTATGGGCTCGAATTCATGAATATCGTTTTTACAAATGTATTTGTTTAAATTCCTGAAAACTTCATTAAATTTCAAAAATACTCTCCAAATTAATAAATATTAATTTATTGATTAAATTATATTTTTATAAAATTATTTTATGATTGCAATAATATTAATTTATAGAAATTCTATTATATGCTCTATTAATTTAGAGATTCTATTATATGCCCTTTGAAAAATTAAGTTTCACTTATTTATATTTAAAAATAATGAAATTTACAAGGTGAGTAAGAAGTTGCAACCTTCAATAGATAATAGATAATTCTTTTAGTGGGGAAGAACAAAAACTAATTACATTGTTAAAATTAATTTATTATTTTCTAACTTCTTTTTTACCGCTTCCAAAAAAAGAGTATTACTAATGTGGTGGTTTCAGAAAATACAGCACAGAAAGAAGGTTATAAAAATAATTTAAACACCTAAACTAACAATAACTTCTACAGAAAATGTTTTTCATGTAATATAGTACTGTATAAGTTAATCTAAAAGATGAAACACAAACAAATATTCGTTTTTTCAGCCAATGAGATTGTACATGTGATGTTGAACTCGTCCCTTGGGCCTGTTACTCTCTTTTGGAACAATTAATGTTTTTTCTAAAAAGAAAAATTGCCACAAAATCTATAAATGATTTTTCTTAAAAAATAAAAAATTATGGTTTAAATCCTAAAAATAAGTTTAATAAAGTAGATATTAGTGTAATTTAAATCATCTCATCAATAGTAGAATGAAAATTTAAAGTAAAACTATTGTTTTATTTATTTTTTAATTTTGACTTGATACAAAGTTTAAAAAATAAAAAATATATATTTGTGAATCTAATAATTTTAAATTAAAAATATATTAAAATGTATCAAAACATCTTTTAATCACGTGACTTAAGCATGTCAAGTAAAAAATTAAAAATTTTAAAATTATAAGTAAAAATAATAGTTTTTTAAAAAGAAGCTAAAAAATCTAATAATAAATAAAATAGTCTGTCAAATGTCATATAAAAATATAATTCATATGATATAATTTGTCAAGTGTCATACAAATTGTAGACTATCGATTATAACTTATCTTAACAAAGTTATGCACTCTAAAAACTAATAGTGATTTAACTATACATAAAGTAATATTAATTATATATAAAATATACACTAATTACTTAATTTTGATCAACTCAAAACAATTTCAAATTCAAATTAAAAATGGAAAGAAAATAAAAGACAAACGAGGGAGGAGGAGGAATAATGCATAAGAAAAAGATAAGGACAACTTTCACGTATAGCAAATAAAAAAATCATATTTGTATGTTGTATCAAAGTTTACATAATTGCGCTCCATAGCAAACATTGAAACTGTATAATTTGCTATACATATACAGTTAAAGCAAATTGTATAAAACGAAATGTATAAAACAAGAAAGAAAAAGATACTTGGGCAGAAAATTGTATAAAAACGAAATGTAATAAACGAATTGTATTATTATAAGTGTATAGAACGATTATATACAATTTAAATTTGTATAAAATGAGAAAGAGAGAAAGACAAAAGAGACTTGACAAGGAATATACAATTGAATCGAATTGTATAAAACGAAAAAGAGAGAAATTAGATACAATTTGAAAATTGTATAAAACGAGAAAGAGAGAAAGGCAAAAGAAACTGGGTAGGGAAGTATTTTTGTTGTATAATTATAAGCGTGCATGTGTATATACAATTTTTCTCACGCTTTATACAAACAGAAACACAATTTATACATTTCACTTCTGTTTGTATAAGTGAGAAAGGCGAGGGTGGCGAGCGAGATTTGGGAGAGTGGCGAGCGAGATCTGGAAGAGGGGAGAGAGGGAAATAAAAATTTATATATTTATACAATTTTCTCTGCTTTATACAATTAGAAACAATTTTTATACACTTGTGTTTGCATAAAAAGTGAGGAAGCGAGCGAGAGACTGGAGGAGAGTTGCGAGCGAGATATTTGAGAGAGAGGCGCCTAACAATTTTTTGCAAACGTTTGCTATGGAGCACAATTAAATCAAACCCTGACTACTCCATTTATTTTAGGTTATTAGTTTGCTATTATATATATTTTTTCCAAATGATAAACGTGTTGGGCTGATATTTGTATAATTTACCTTAATTTATTTTTATTTAAGTTGTAAGTATAATTTATATTTAATTATAATTAAGAATTTAAAAGAAAAAAGTCTTTATTTATGGATCAGCCTAATTCATTTTTTTTCTTTTTGGAATTTAAAAAATTAGAGGCTATCTATATTTTTTTACGCCTGTATTATTTTTTTTTTCTGCGTGTTTTAACTAGTTTGAAATCTTTCTGCATTATAAAACAAGCCCACCCTGCCCATTTTAAAAGAAACCACCGTCATTTACACTCACCGGCAGTTCGGCTCTCAGCTCTCAACTTTCCGATGATAATGTCGATCAAAACCCTTTTAACTCTTCGATGACGATGTCGATCGAAACCACTAAATCGATTTTCCTGTCTTAGTACTTCGGCAGTTCGGCTCTCAACTCTCCGATGACGATGTCGATCAAAACCCTTTTAACTCTCCGATGACGATGTCCGTCGAAACCCCTAAATCGATTTTCCCGGCGATCAATCTATTGGTGTTCTTTCCATTATCTACTAGAGTACTAGAGTAGAATTCTTGTATGCATTCTACCCTTCTTTTTTTACAAAAATCAAGAAGTTGGTATCAAAAAAAGAAACCCTAAACTAATTTTCCCGCGGTTCTTATCTGCTCAAGTAATAGTACTGGTCTTCCCAGGTATTGTTCCACCCACTAATAAAGAGGTCTTCCCAGATATTCTTCCATCCACTAAAAACGAGAAGGAAAATTCTTGCGATTTTTTAGAAAAAAATTAAAGAATTGTTGGCTTTTTGTATTGACATTGATATTCTTGTAGACATATTTTAAGAAAATCAAGAATTCTTGCATGAATAATCTTAAAGAAAAATTCAAGTACTTGTCGGTATAGTTTAAGGAAATCAAAGAAAGGGTAGTTTTCAAGAATATGACGTTGCGAATATTAACGAAATTCAATAAATTCAAAAGAATTGTGTTGTCATTCTCTCAGCGGATGTTAAGGATGTTCAAGAATTTGTTTGAACTTTTTTAGGGAGTCAAAAGATGTACATGCGATGGGGAGTCAAAAGAAGGTAAAAGCATTCCTGTTATTTGTTGCTGACCTGAATAAGAGCTGAAGTTTTCTAGTGCATGTTTCAGTTAATTAGTTTCATTTCGTTCGCCCACTTTTCAAGATTGTCCCGGTCTGCGTTCTAATTATTGAAATTATTAGAGATCAAATTGTCTCTTTCTAAGTCTCGTAGGCTATATAGTTGCATCTTGCTTATGTTCAGATCTTGTAATAGAATTGTCATGCCTGACATATTTATTCAAATTTTCAGAATTTGCACGAACGATATCTCAAAGTTTCTTCGTTTATGGGACAAAATGGAGGGACTGCAGTCCAGAGATTACAATTGAGTACCTTAGCTATATCTCATATATTTTTGTGACTTCTTCTCTATTTTGTTAAGATGATGGTATTTTTTCTTTTCCAATATGAGTTGCAGAGCGGTACTGAACAGAGTATCTGAAGATTCAGGATTACTGTACTCAATGTAACTTTTGCGTCTTGCATATTTTTGGTGATTCATTGGTTCCTTATTCGACTGATAAAACCTGGAGGATGTCAAAGTTCTCCAACAGGCTGATAAGAAGTTAATTTCGACTGTGTCAAACACAACCCTTGTGATGTGCCATGCCAGATGATGATTAAAATTGAGACTGTTCATGATGTGCCATTCATGCTAGTTAATTTGTCCTTGAGTGCTTGTTTGTGTTAATAATCAATGATGACAGAAAACATGAGCTACTAATTAATGTTCTTTTACATGGTGCATAACCTAGAGCAGTAAGGAGACTACATAATTCTCAAGAAGCTATCTTCTGGGAGCTTTCACAGCCGTCATTCCATAAGTATGATCAATCTTCCACCCCAAGTTGTGGGGACGGTGTATTTTCTGTTGAAAGGTTATGTTATCAAATTTCTTGGGAGCGTTAGGTCTCTTTCTGATATTATCTCAACTAATTATGTCAATAACTCACACGATCTGATGTTTATTTCTTCAGGCCAAATGTGAAAAGGAAACTTGTTAACATCTGGAATAGCAAATTAGAAGCTCAAGGGGGGAAATGCACAGGTCCACACGATGGGCAGTCAAAAGAAGGTAAACCATTCCTGTCATTTGTATCTGACCTAATAAGAGCTGAATTTTCCTAGTGCATGTTTCAGTTATTTAACTTCATTTCTTTCACCTATTTTTCAAGATTATCTTAAATTGCATTCTTACTAATCATGAAAGCATTAGAAATTACAATGTCTCTTTCTGAATCTCCTAGGCCACATAGTCTCTTTCAAATCCCATCTTGCTTATCTTTTGATCTTATAATAAAATTTTCTTGCCTGACCTCTTTTATCAATTTTTCAGAATTTGCACCAATAAAAACTCGAAGTTTCTTAGATTCTGGTATAAAATAGTGGGGACTCCCTAGAGATTACAGTTGAGTACTTTAGCTATATCTCGGATGTTTTTGCGACTTCTTCTCTATTTTGTTAAGATGATGGACTTCTATCTTTCCCAATATGAGATGCAGAGCGGTACTGGAGCAGATAATCTTAAGAATCAGGATACTATACTGAGTGTCACTTCTGGCGTGTTGCATTTCATTGGTTCCTGATACCATTGATAAAAACTGCCTTAAGGGTGCCAAAGTTCTCGAACAGGTTGATAAGAAGTTTATTCCGATTGTGGCAAGCACAGCACCTGCTATAATTGATCAGATATATTTTGTTATTGCATAGTCCATTATGGCCATTCTTGGTTTCTGAGTGCATGAACAAGTATATTCTGTAGTTACTTTTTTCAAACATGGTATCTTCATCACTATTAACAAATGATGATATAGGCTTATACAGGTAAAATTCCGTATAAGCCTATCTGATGCATGAGTCGACTGTTGTTTGCTAATAAGGAATTTCTCTTAGGATTTTTCTCTTTGCAGTCATTGTTGGTGATGTATTTTACAACGAACCAGTTCGAAGTAAGCAAATGCACTCCAAGTACTTTTAGTTTTCTCACAATTCAAATAAATGAAAATTACTGATTTACATACTTTACTTCTAAAATCTTTTGGTTTGCATATATAATCTGGAAGCCAAAAGAAGGTCTTGCATTCTCTGGAAGAGTCTCTGCTGAGAGTCACCCTTGTGCAACCAGTGTCTCCTTCAAAATTGCTGATATTGAAAGGTCCGATCCGTCTTTGTTACACTAGCTAGCTTAAAGATATTTTCTGTCTGGTTTCTTAGGTTTTGTTCATTGCATTCAGTGAGGATGACCTGCTTTGCACATGTACCTCTCATTCTCCATTGCCAAAATTGTCCAGTGGGTTTGGGATTCATCTGACCTCCCTTAACAAATTGAATGCAAGTGATGGTTCATTCAAGCTCTCAGGATACATTTCAGGTCCTGATTTTTACTCAATGAACGTCTAAAGGCCCAAATTGATGGATAAGAGATGTGATAAGTTATCTTTTCTACCATCTATTTCCCTAACAACCATATTTAATTTGCAGGTCCTTCAATATTTTTGTATCCACTTACTTCAGTATATTTTCCTATCCAAAGAAAAACGAAAAACTAATCTTTGGTTAACATTGTCTATATCAGATGCTTGTTTTTAACAGTGTTTTTGTTCTCCATGACCTTTGTAATGCACATATCAATTCAAGATTTGTTTCCAAAGGACCAATACATAAATTACTTGTTAACATAGTTATGAGTTTTGACAGTGCTTTTTGCATTGAGAAGCGAAGTAGATCTCAGATATATCCACTGTTTCCGTTGAACTTAAACTGTACCATATCTTTATATGATTCAACTTTGGAGCCTTCAAAGACCTTTGTGGAATTTAACTAATTTGTTTTTTAGTTACCTATTTTTTTTTAAAAAAAAGTTCAAGATGAATTTTTCTTGGGATTTTATGATTTAATTTGTTTTGGGTTGGGTTGGGAAAAGAATGCGAGGTTTGGATTTATTTTATTGAATTGAGTTAGTTTAGGTGTGGTTCTTGTTTGTTTTGTCTATTAGAGCATGTCACTTGTCCATTTTTGTTCCATGTTAGATGTTCAATCAAATTGCCTGAAATGATGTGTAGCATTTTACTCCCTTTGTTGGCACCATTGATACTGATTGTGTTATTCTCATAAGACTACTTTGATGTGTTTTACAGGAATTTCTTGTGGTAACTAAATGGTTCTTGATGTTACTTGTAGAGGCGAGATGTGGTTCTTGTTTGTTTGTCTATTGGAGCATGTCACTGGTTCATTTTTTTTCCATGTTAGATTTGCAATCAAATTGGCTGAAATGATGTGTAGCATTTTACTCTCTGTTGGCACCATTGATACTGATTGTGTTAATCTCATAAGGCTACTTTGATGTGTTATACAGGAGTTTCTTGTGGTAACTAAATGGTTCTTAATGTAACTTGTAGGATTGGCACCTCGTCCTTCTCTTTATTGAGGATACTGTCACGAATCTCTGAACTGTAAGTACCGGTGAGAGCACGCTCTATCGACATTTTTATGCAACATAACTTTGCATTCATAGTATTTGATGTTATTTGTACATGTGGCTTTGTCCACTCCACATTCCCTTTCCTGTTGGCTGCAGCCACCACCTGCTGCCCTAAAAGGGGGACCAATTGTGGAAAGGTTGGTTGGTGGAAGAAAGAGTTACTTGTGCATCAGATGGTGCAAATCATTTGAGTGTTACGCCATCGTGTAGTTTTATTACTTTCTTTTCTCTTAAGCTACTTGGATTTGGAAAACTTAGATAAGAAAATAGCTATTGAAGTATCCTCCTCATCTGATAGCTGTCCCATTCACTGCTCCCCTTCCAGATATTCTTGAGATCAGTTGAAGGCAGGTGTAGAGCTCGGAGTTGCAAAGCTACACTTGAACTTCTTTCCCTACTGCCAAAGAAACTGACTGGAGAGTGCTCTGTCAGAGAGATATTCAATCTTCTTCTGATATTCTGAAAAGCATGATCCTGGGTCCAGATTCCTCTGTCAGATTGAAAGTTCAAGTCAGTCAATTATGGATCTCTTGCTCATTGCACAGCCGGTGTAAACTGGAGATCTGTTGATGATGGAACATCTTTTGATATTGATGAAGATATATTAAGTTTGAAAAAGTGACTACAGTACTAAACGAAGTTGCCATGGAGATGGTGTTGAATTTAAAGCAGTTGATAATATTTACCAGATACTATATCAAAAGATTTTGAAAATTATCCAGGTGCAAAACTAAGGCATTGCAGTATCCAGAAAAATCTTCATTGACCAAGGACATCTTATGGATCATGAATAGTAGTTGGAGTAGTTCATTCCGAATTTATCATATTAATAATTTTGACAATACTCAGGTAAGTTTTTTAGTCTTATTCGATAACCATAGCATACTATAACAGGATTACTATTTTTATTACTTTGTGATTTTATTACTACGAATATTTTTCTTGTGAAATAAGTTGTTTGGACCGATTTTTAAGCAAATTATTTGCATCCATTGAAACATTACTATAACTTAATTTTAAAAAGGTGTGTACGGTAAATAAGAAAAAAAATAAAAATGTTAAGAGATTAAAAGAAAAAACACTCCAATTAGGCAAAATTCCCCATAGTAAAATTAACTTGTTTTAAAAATTGAAAATATTTTTATATTATTTAAGTTTAAAAAACAATACTTTTAGACCCTTATTTTCAAATTAAAAAAAAAATAATTATTGATGACTTTTGACTTATAACAATTCAAAATATAAATCCATGCAAACAGCCTCAACGGTTCGGTCAGCTATCTGTTTCCTATTGAAAGTAAAACAAACGTGTTTTTTTTTGTTTTTTTTTTTATATCCTAAAAAAAGGGGGGACAATAGACAAAACTTACTAATTTATAAAAACTGATTTAGGAGATTTTTGGAGAGAGAGAAGAACCTCAGAGCCTACATGATGAAGGCATGCAATCTCTTAATCTCAATTTCTTACTGCTAATTACTCTTAATTATCTCAAATTCTCATAATGAAAAAATCTTTGCATTTATTTATTTTCTATTTCGCAGGAGATCATCCGTCTACCTATGAAGTTTCTTATTCTCTGTATCACCGTTTCTATCTTATTCCAACACTGTTCTTGCCTAAAGGTAATTTATTGATTATGTTGTTCTTAAACATTAATTATCTTAATTAGATCTCACTTAAGATCGCATTCATGAATTTGTTATTTGTTTTGGATATTTGATTAATCACAGATTGGAGAAACTTGTACCGACAGTAATTGTGATGAAGGATTAGTGTGCTCTACTTGTCCTGCTAATGGCAATACCCGACCCAGATGTACTCGCATTCAACCCACTATTCCTACCACCAAGGTGAATTTCATATATTATAAGTCCAATTCTGATTATTTCATTTTTTTTTCTTTTTTCATTAATGGTATATTGAATTTTTTACTTTTATTTTTGTGATTGAAAGGTAAAAGGTTTGCCATTCAACAAGTATTCGTGGCTGACGACCCACAACTCCTTTGCAATTTCCGGGTCAACATCTGCAACTGGGTCTGATATTCTTGCTCCGACCAACCAGGAAGATTCGATTACTAATCAGCTCAAGGTGATTTTCTCTATTTTCTCTAATTATGAATTGAATATTTGAGGAATTTTAGTAGTTCAATTGATTGACTAGCTGAATTTAGCGTTCAAAAAGTTGCTGTGGAAGAAAAAAAGTTGAACAGCTGAATGTAATGGAATATCTAACTCTAAAAGATGAACTCTTTTAGGTAGGAGAGAGAAAAAAGTCAGATTAGATTGGTAATATATAATTGCAAAAAACTCATATTTTACTTTGCTTAGGACATAAGCATGTGCTTTCACCTAACGATCTTATCAAAATTGTCCACATGCTAATGTGCTAATTTAGTTCTCAGTGGAGTCTGTATATCAAAATTATGAGATAAAATTGCTACCTTTATTCCCCACTACTTTTTCTATGTAAAGATCTTTTGAGCCTTGAAAGAATTTGTTCTTGGAAAATTCAGAGCTGTGTGATTCAACTAACCTGAGAATTACTCCAGTAAAAAAGTAAAATATGCTATCGGTAAATATGTAGTGACCATTTCAGGAAGTACTCTGATTTTACTACTTTAACTTAAGCAGAGAAGTCATTAGCCTCTTAAGTCCTGATATTATTAAAGTGAAAACTCTGCTAAAGAAATTGATTGATGTCTGTAGAATGGCGTTCGAGGACTTATGCTTGATATGTATGATTTCAACAATGACATCTGGCTTTGTCACTCATTTGGTGGGAAGTGTTACAATGTTACATCATTTGTAAGTTTCCTAACACATACTGCTAGTTTTACTTGATTACCTGATTCGGTACTCATATAGCATTCTTGTTATTGCTGATTGGTGCAACTTACTTTCTGGATGATTCAGCAACCTGCAATCAATTCACTGAAAGA
Source organism: Solanum pennellii (assembly GCF_001406875.1). Lineage (NCBI taxonomy): Eukaryota > Viridiplantae > Streptophyta > Magnoliopsida > Solanales > Solanaceae > Solanum > Solanum pennellii. Next base: position 58,653,318 of record NC_028638.1, on the reverse strand, counting down.
AATTCAAGGGTTCCTCGAAAAGAACCCATCAGAGGTCGTCACAATCTTCATTGAAGACTATGTCTCAACCCCAAAGGCCTTGAGCAAGGTTTTTAATGATTCTGGTCTTAATAAGTACTGGTTTCCAATTTCTCGTATGCCCAAAAAAGGAGAAGATTGGCCTACAGTGGATGACATGGTCAAGCAGAATCAACGTCTAGTAGTCTTCACCTCTAAATCATCAAAGGAGGCTTCTGATGGCATTGCTTATGAGTGGAGATACGTTGTAGAAAACCAATGTGAGTTAACAGCTTTTGTCTAATTTGATGCTTATGTTGCTTTCCGCTTTCCTGGTATGACATACTTAGTGAATCTAGAATTGTTTACATTCGCGATTTAATTAGCAGCTCCTATGAGATCAACTTATGTTGAATTGCATTTAATTTTCAAGTATTTGAAGAGGCAAATGCTTCAGAACTAGTCTAGGAGCCTTATGCCAATTGACATCGTTTTTTTGTTTCTGAATGACATAAGTTGGTCCTTGAGTAAATTTTCTTATATTTGCAAGTTGCAACTTCACTTGCTTATCTTTCTTACATTTGGTATCATCAGACATGGTTGGTCAAACTATTGATGACTTGACATGTTAACTGTATGTTCTGCAGATGGAAATGACGGGATGAAAGAAGGTTCTTGTCCAAGTCGTTCTGAATCATCTGCTTTGAGTACATCGGGAATCTCTTTGGTTCTGCAGAACTATTTTCCTGATAATCCCAACAAAACAGAATCTTGTTTGGATAATTCTGCTCCGCTAGTTACTATGACAAAGACTTGCTTTGAAGCAGCTGGCAAAAGGTGGCCTAATTTTATTGCTGTTGATTTTTATCAGGTATAGTCTCCACTTTTATTTTCTTTTGCTTAAATTGTCTCTTTTCACCATAAGAAAATTATGAATTTTATTGATGCAGCGAAGTGATGGTGGTGGAGCTCCAGAAGCTGTAGATCAAGCGAACGGCCAATTAACTTGTAACTGTAGCAGCATTGCCTATTGCAAGGTTTGCTAGCCTGCTTTGACGTTAACTGCTAAAATGAACATAACACCTCATTTGTCACTCCCCAGAATTGGATTCTCTTTATCATTATTCTAGTCGAATTTCTCCCAGGGAAAGATATATTGATTTTCTTTGATAAACAGGTAAATGGTACATCACGCAAATGCGAGGCACCAGTGTTGTCACCCCCACCACCAGCGCGAGTAGCATCTACAGGAACACCACAAGATAGCAACAATAAATCTTATTCAAACAGAAGTAAACCACTTCATTGGTTGATTTGCACAATTTTTGCCGCGATTCTTCTTATCCACGTATAATTCTGCATTCTCCAAAGTCTCTACTCAAATTTTCAGACCAGACACACTTCATAACACGGGAGCAGAATGACACGATCCTCCTTATCTTTTATTTATTTTTTATTTATCTTGTGTTTACTGGTTGAGTTTCTTCACTTATCGGAGATTGATTGATGTGTTTACAATTAAAATGTGTATAGACACATAATGGCACAATGAAATGAAACGGAAAATTGAATTGTTCAATCTTTTTTGTGTCTCTAATTAGGCGTTGCAGCTGGTGTTAGACTTTTCTCTGTCTAACTTCAGCAAAGTGGACGTGCACATCTGTCCTCCAACACTATGTGCACGATAAAATGAATTATGAAATTAAATATCCCAACGTTCACACGTATTTTATTTAATTATAATATATTTGGGATGTTTGGAATTCATTATTAATTCATCACGTTTGACATTTCACTTAAAAAATACTTCATCCGTCTATTTTTACTTGTCCTCTTAAAATTTAAATTATACAATAAAGAACAACTTTCACATATAGCAAACATAAAATTCGTATTTGTATGTTATAGCAAAGTTTGCAAAATTGCGTTCCATATCAAACATAATTATGTATAATTTGTTATACATATACAAAGAAACTAATTGTATAATTCGATATACATATACAAAAGAAAGCAATTGTATACAAATCAATTGTATAATTTGTGTATGCATGAAATGAGAAAGAGAGAAAGACAAAAGAAAATTGGGCAGGGGATATTTGTATTGTATAATTATAAGTGTATAGGACGAAGATATATGTATTTGCAAGTGTATATACAATATTCTCTCACTTTATACAAACAGAAATACAATTTATACATTTCGTTTCTGTTTGTATAAGCGATAAAGGCGAGGGTGACGAGCGAGATCTGGAATAGGGGAACTAATATATATACATATATATACAATTTTTCTCGCTTTATACAAACAGAAATACATTTTATACACTTGTGTTGGTGTAAAAGTGAGAGGGAGCGAGCGAGAGAGGGAGAGTGACGAACGAAATTTTGAGGGAGAGAGGTGACTAACAAACAATTTGCTACAGGGTACAATTAAACTAAAGTATGATTATAAAATTTAATTTTATTTATTAGTTTGTCATTATATATAATAGGGCAACTTTCACACATAGCAAACAAAAACTTTATATTTGTATGCTATAGCAAAGTTTGCATAATTACGCTCCATAGCAAACATAAAACTGTATAATTCGCTGGCCTAAATTGTATAATTCGCTGGCCTATTTCGCTGCAATTGTATAATTCGCTATCATATTTTTACTGCAATTGTATAATGCATAATTGTATAATTCGCTGCAATATTTGTATAAAATTTGCTTTGCATACAATTGAATCGAAGTAAAGTGTATGTATATTACATAATTATAAGTGTAGAGGAAGAAGATATATGTTTTTCTCTCGCTTTATACAAAAACAGAAACACAATTTATACACTTTTGTTGTATAAAGCGAGAGAAAATTGTATTTTACTGCAATTGTATAATTCGCAATTGTATAATTCGTTCGCCTTTTTCGCTGCAAATTTGCATTTGTCTACAATTGAATTGAAGTAAAATGTTTGTAAATTGTATAATAAGTGTATAACACGAAGATATATGTTTTTGCATGTGTATATACAATTTTCTCTCGCTTATACAAAACAGAAACACAATTTATATACTTCTGTGTATAAAGCGAGAGAGGCGAGCAGAGGGAGAGTGGCGAGCGAGAATGGGAGAGTGGCGAGCGAGATTTTTGGGAGAGAGGCGACTGACAAACTTTGGCTAACATTTACTATGGAGCACAATTAAATCAAACCATAGATACTCTATTTATTTTAGGTTATTAGTTTGTTATTATATACAATTATCCCTATATAATATTCTCTACAGTAAAACACAGAAATTGGGCTAGCACTTGTTAGTCCAGTCCAATATATTTTGAAGCTGGAAGGCCCAATAGGGCTTTTGGCGCGAAAACAAAATGTTCCCGCCATTTTTGTCAGCATCATCAACTGGATTTTCAATTGTTTGCTTTTTCATCACTACGTTTTCAGATCTCTAAGAGAGAAATTCGGCTTACAGGGACAAGAAAATGTCGGACGAACAACAACCAACAGTCGAAGGAAGGCGCTCTAGCAGGAAAACAAGCGGCGGTAAGAGAGCAGAGGCGCTCGAGCGGATCAAAGCTCTCCGGACTGGTGGCCGTCGTTCCACTGAGAACGGCGGATTACAGGTCAAGATAGATGAACCAATTTACGATGTAGTTGAGGACGATGAGTACAATGACATAGTCGCTAAGCGCCGTGAAGCAGCTCGGGGGTTTATTGTTGATGACGATGGTTTAGGGTATGGAGATGAAGGCCAGGAAGAGGATTGGTCAGTTGCCGGCGTGTTATCGTCGGAAGGATCGGAAGATGAGAATGAGAGACCGAAGAATAAGAAGAAGGCATCGGAGAAGAAGCAGCAAATTACTAAAAAGCCATCAGCTGCGCTAACAGCTGCTGCGGCATTGATGGGTAAGCAAAGAATTTCTAGTCTGTTTACCTCTTCGGTGTTTAAGAGAGACGATAAGACTAGGAATTTGTCGTGCGATAGCATTGTAGATGATGTTATAGCTGAATTCGCTCCCGATGAGGCTGATCGGGAGAGAAGGCGAAGAGGAAATTCTAACTCATTGCAGGCTTCGAGGAGTTCAGTTGCTAATCCCAACTTGCTCAATGTTAAAACTGAGAAGCTTGGAGCTGGCAAGGTTGATTTGATGACTAGACAGGAAGTGAAACGTGTTACTGCTCATAATGGGGAGTCTATTTCAGGTGGCTTACCTGAAATTAGTACAGATGAAGGAACAGGTGGCTTACCTAAAATTAGTACGGGTGAAGGAAACAATTCGGCTAGAGATATTCAAAGTAGTGAGGTTTTAGATGCTGAAGTAGAAGGGGAGAAAGCAGTAAAATCAGATAATTTGTCTACAGTGGGAATAAGGGATGGTGACACTGTAGTAAATTGCGCTGAAGTGAAGTTGGAGCCCTTGGTGGAAAGTAAAGTATTTGCACTTAATGCTAAAATCAGCGAGGGAAAGGATCCAGGCTTGAGTGCTACTGCTGAATGGCAGGCTTTAAGAAATGCAGGTAGCGGGATCTTGAACTGCAATGAACCTGAGGCGAAACTTGTAAACACTGAAGAGAAAACAGATTTTGAGTTGGATTCTGACGGATCATTGCCTTTCTTCATACTTGATGCCCATGAAGAGCTGTATGGTACAAATGCTGGCAATATTTATCTTTTTGGGAAGGTACTTTGGAAATCTTTGTTTGTGTACGCTTTCGCTATACAAATTTAAATGAACTAGAGTCATACCGACACCTTCTTAAAATCTGGTGTCTCTATTTTAGTTAACTTTGCTGGTGATCAACGTGTTCTGCATCACTTATGTTTGGGTGCCAATTTGCATATCTTTAGCCATACACCTTATCATTTGGATCTTTATCTGCTATGACCAAGTAAAATAAACATAATTGTACATGTTTCAATATTGTAGATTCTGCCACTATAGCCTACTGTTACCTTAATGGCCTTTATTCAGTTTAGGGACTTGGCAAATTTGTATGATCAATTTGAAAGTGACAATTGAACGACATAGAATAACATGTTATATCTATAGCTGAGAGATAATTTTTTTTTATTTGAGCTCAGGTGAAAGCTGGAGGTACATACCATAGTTGCTGTATTGTTGTGAAGAACATGCAAAGATGTGTTTATGCGGTCCCTAATGGTTCTGTATTTTGTGGTGATACAATCTCCAAGCTCTCCAGAGATGTAGAAGAGTCTCAAATCTCTCCTCCTGCCTTCCTCAGTCAGTTGCACGTAATCTCTTGAAATGCTTTCTCCTTTCATGTAAATTTTCTACATATTGCTCATTTATTTATCCCCTCCATCGCAAATTTGTCTCGTGCAAATTCCTCTCCAGGAGATGGCATCAGGATTGAAGGCTGAGTGTAGAAATTACCTTCTAGAACATAACATCTCGAGTTTTAGCATGGCACCAGTGAAGGTTTGATTGAAGCATAATTTTACTTGCAAATTGTTTTCTGAAAATTTTACTAATTACAATTTGAAATATTACTTATTTCTTCTACATTTGTAGAGAAATTATGCATTTGAACGATCTGATGTACCTCGAGGGGAGAATTTCGTCCTTAAGATTAACTATCCTTTCAAGGTACATTTGTTATTTCTTTATGTAATATGAGTGATTAGAACATTATATACAACTTACGCTAGTGAAATATTATGGATTCTGTAATTCCAAGATCAAGCAATCGTTCAGATTTTCTCTGTTAAGTTACATTATTGTGTCATGTCTTTGAGTTACCGATTTTGAACTTTGTCATTCCAGGATCCACCGCTTCCATCAGATCTCAGGGGAGAAAACTTTAGTGCCTTGCTTGGTACTCATTCCAGGTATATTTCCAGTGGCTTTTCTAGTTTACATTCCTGTGGTACTTCATTCCAAGTATATTTTGGATGAGTTTTCTAGTTTACAAGCTTCCTAATGCGTGTGATCTCTCTTTATGAAGACTCTTTTCGTATCAGTTCAACTGGGTGATGCATTTTTCACTAGAAAGTATTAACCGAAAGAGCCAAGACCAATTGTATATTTTGAAATTTGCATTAGTTTTTATGTGGAGCGTGTGGCTCCAGCTGTGAATCATTCAGTTATACGTAAAGACCGACACCCCCCCCTCCCCCGGATAAAAAAAAATATTTGGATATTTACTTGTTTTGTACTTCTACTTGATTTGAATCTCTGTCATGTTATCCAACCAGCGTTTATTATTTGCAGTGCAATGGAGCTATTCCTGATCAAGAGGAAAATTAAAGGACCTTCATGGCTATCAATTTCGAAGTTCTCTAGTTGTCCTATTCCTCAACGTGTAAGGCCATCAAAGCAACTTCCCCTAATTTGTTTTCTGGTGGTTCACCTGGTCTATATTTCTGATGTTCTCTTTGTTCTGCACAGGTGAGCTGGTGTAAATTTGAGGTCATTGTAGATAGTCCAAAAGACATTAAAATCTCCACATCCTCGAAGAACGTTGCTGAGATTCCTCCAGTGGTTGTTACAGCAATAAATCTGAAAACTATCATCAACCAAAAGCAAAATATAAATGAAATTGTATCTGCATCTGTCATTTGCTGTCACAGTGCAAAGGTAAAGTTCACGAGGCTAGTTTCTTTTACCAACAACATCTGATTTAAGACATCTGTTTTTAGGATATCAGAAGGCAATGCTATTTTTAGTAATAAAAGGAATTTTTGATCTTCTGATGGTTATTTTACTCATGCAGTGCATCTAAAGATGTAAATGTAGCTCAACCATGTTTATTACCTGAGTTCTCATCTGTAATGTTTTCTGTGCATCAGTTCAAGAAATTAATTCTCTACCTGATTATGAGTTATGAAGTAAATATTATGGTTACTAAGGTATAGGGAATGAGATCTCGCTTGCAGAGGATCTTCCAATTTATGGAAAGTCAGGTCAAGAGAAAACTGAGATCTCGCTTATAGAGAAAATTTCAGCTATATAGGGTCTTTTTTCTTGGGTAGTCAAATCTTTATGGTTACTAGGGATTTATTGGTTTAGTAGATCTTGTATGATGTACTTGATGGTACAAATACAGTACCCTGTAACATATACTTGTATGATGACTGAAGTGAAGCTGTATGTGTATCATAATTACGTACATTAGTTGCATTCTAATGTATCGTGGTGTGTCGTCTTCTTCCACACCGATAGATGCAACATACACACATATGCATGTATTCATAGACCAGAAGTTAAGTACCTTGGGTCTATTATCCAAGGAAATAGAGAGATTGACAACGATGTCACACATTCTATAGGTGCATTGTTGGTGAAATGGAGGCTCACATCCAGAGTCCCAAACTTTAAGGCAAGTTTTCAAAGTGGTGGTTAAACCGATGATGTTGTATTGAGCAGAGTTGGGTAATCAAGATCTCTCATGTTAAAAAGATGAAAGTTGCGTAGATGAGGAAGCTGAGATGGATATGGGGGCATACTAGGAGAGATAAGACTAGGAAGGAAGATATTTGGAACAAGGTAGGAGTGGCCTCGATAGAGATCAAGATGAGAGAAACGAGGCTAAGATAGTTTAGACATGGGCAGAAAAATGCATGGTTGTCTAAGTATATGAAGGTGTGAGAGGTTGACTATAGTTGATTTTAAGAGAGGTAGAGGTAGATCAAAGAAATATTGAGGAGAGTTGATTAGACTAGTTATGATGAAACCTTCAACTTTCCGAGGACATGACCTTAGAGTGTTATGGTGGTCGTGGGTTAGGGTAAAAGGTTAGTCAAATAGTTAGGTGCTATCTTGCTTATATCTTTGTACTATTAGCCGTCCTATTAGTTGTTGTATTACCCTTATAGTTTCTTGTCCTTTGAGTTTGGTTATTATTTGTTTCTTTTTGTACTTCTATTATTTTTTTACTTTGTTATGGGTTTTGTTCAGGTTGATTGTAAGATTGTCTTTAGTATCTTGCCATGACTTTTTTCATTTCCATTATATCTTTCTCTATACTACATTGAACTGTTTTTTCTCTTGAGTGGGTCTATGGTAAACAGCTTCTCCTCCTAGGTAGGGGTGGGTCAGCATTACTGCGTATACCTTACCCTCCCCAGACCCTACTTTGCGGGATTACAATAGGTATGTTGTTGCTCGGTATCAATGAAATAAATGTGTTAGAGCTGGTAATGAGAAAAACTAAAAAAAAAAATAAGGATACATTTAATTTGCTTGTGGAAACTGCTTGACAGGAATTTCCTTGAAGTTTTACTAAAAAAGAGCATATGTTGATTTTGCAGATTGATGCGCCCATGTTAACCTCCGAATGGACAAAACCAGGGATGCTTTCTCATTTTACTGTTGTGCGTAAGCTTGAGGGAGGCATATTTCCTATGGGATTTACTAAGGAAGCAGCAGAGAGAAATACAAAAGCTGGATCAAATGTTATCAGTTTTGAGAGCAGGCAAGTTCATTGGATAATCAACGTATTGCCTGTACCTATATCTGTTTTTCATTTGACTTACTTAATGTTACTCTATTTGAAATCAGTGAAAGGGCATTATTAAACCGGTTGATGATCGAGTTGCATAAATTGGACAGTGACGTGCTTATTGGCCATAATATTTCTGGCTTTGACTTGGATGTTCTTCTTCATAGAGTTCAGGTTTGTGTTTAATTAATAGGTTCCATCTTCCATAGTAGTGATCTCTAAAATTTTTTTGAAGACATACATGATCCACAATATCCTCCAATTCTATTTTGAATCTTAATATAGCATACCATGCTCTCGTCATATGTAGTGTGCCATCCTATTTATACCTAACGACATTGAGAGTTTTCCAATCACTGCTTAGCTATAATTTAACTCTATGAATTTTAAGTAATCGCAGAAATACGAAAGTTTTAAGTTTTTCTGTATTTCTTAATTCTTAAAATAGAAAAAGTCTGTGATATAGCTGCCTGCTTATTGTTCCTTGGGAGCTATTAATTTCTGCAGGCCTGCAAAGTCCCCAGCAGTATGTGGTCAAAAATAGGTCGCCTTAAACGCTCTGTCATGCCAAAGCTTACCAAGGGCAGTACACTTTTTGGCTCAGGAGCAAGTCCGGGGATCATGTCTTGTATTTCTGGGCGTCTTCTATGTGATACCTATTTATCTTCTCGTGAATTATTAAAAGAGGTAGAATTCCTACTCAATAAGCTATATATGGGATAGCTGTATATATATTTTTTTTGAAATTTTATAACTTGTGGTTTAACTATATCCACTTTCAGGTTAGTTATTCATTGACACAACTTGTGAAGAATCAACTGAACAAAGATAGGAAGGAGATTTCTCCCCACGATGTGCCTCAAATGTTTCAGGCTGCTGACTCACTCTTGGAACTTGTAGGTTCTGATTCTGATTTAGCAACTTTCTGATCCAATTGCTCTCATTTTTATTAACATAGGGATAGTTATCTGTGTTTAGGTCAAGTATGAAATTTGCTGTCAACAATAAAAGATAATGTTAACCCATTGAATAACAGATAGGCCAGCTGCATTTTGCCGTTTATTCTTTTGCTGTACCTTTAGAATACATTGTACCACTCCATAACCAACAAAGAATACTGCTGATGGGCTTTTCAATAGCTAGAAACAAACAATAATAGAGTTCACTGGTTGAAGCAATATGTCATAAGCACACCTTTATGCAGTTAAGAGTTGACATTAGATGAATAAACTAGAGGCATGATCATTTAGGTGACAGATTGTCATGGAGCAGTTTGATTTGCAGCTCTGGATATGCTAATTTCATTTCTAGTTAATCTGTGAGGTTGGGCCTTGTCTCGTCCTTCTGTAATGATGTTACTGATGTAATAATTTTCTCCAATTTACACAACTGATTTTGCCCTCTAATTATCATCCTAATGAGCATTTGTGATGTATACAGATTGAATGTGGAGAAACTGATGCATGGTTATCGATGGAACTCATGTTTCATCTAAGTGTTCTTCCTTTGACTCGTCAGCTGACCAATATCAGTGGTAACCTTTGGGGAAAAACCCTTCAGGTGAACTGTTACAAAACCTGCTTTATGTTCATGAGACCAACTTTGTGGAAATTATGCGGACATAGTCAATGTTAATTTCTCTTTATTTCAGGGTGCTCGGGCCCAAAGAGTAGAATACCTCTTATTGCATGCATTCCATGCTAAGAAATTCATAGTGCCAGACAAATTTTCTTCTCATGCAAGAGAAGCTAAAATTACAAAAAGAAAGTTGAACCAGGGTAATGAGGGAAAAGAAACTGAGCCCATTGATGCTGATGATCCAAATATTGAAGGTGGGATTCTGGACATCAACCATGGGAAAGCAAAAAAGGGGCCTTCCTACTCTGGTGGATTAGTTTTGGAGCCAAAAAGAGGTTTATACGATAAGTACATTCTGCTACTGGACTTCAACAGTCTATACCCTTCCATTATTCAGGTTAGTTATTTTTAATACATCTCTCTCTCTCTCCCTTCCTCCCTCAATCATTATTACCTCTCATTTCTTCTCCTTCCCTACCTTTTCTTTTAGAAGGGAAAGCATTATCATAACTTTTGCTACAATGTGATTAACATCTAGCTAGATTGAAAGGTTCCATATTCCTAATATTTATTGCCATCATTATTTGTTGCCCAGTGATGTCAATTGCTCGATACTTGCATCTTATAATACAAGTTTCATACTTAAGTTTCCTCTTTTATTCTTTTCCTCTTTAGGAATACAATATTTGTTTCACGACAGTTGAAAGCTCTCTGGATGGATCAGTTCCTCATTTACCATCTAGTAAAAGAACGGGGCTTTTACCAGAGGTAAGTGCGTCATACTTGATTGCATGTTTTGATAACACCCTGAGCAAATTTTCCAAGTTGTCTTCCCAGCAATGTAATCAAACCAAACACTTTTGAAACTCCTGATATTCTATACGGAGTAAGTGCATGCCCAGGACAGTTCACCCCAAAACTTTTTAGTACTATTTGATGCTGGAAGTTTTGCTCTGAAGCACAATTTGACATAAACCTACATTATGTATGATAATTTTTGTTGGTTTTATTTAATATACTTAATCAATTTGTTGATCCCATCTAACTTTGAGCTGGTCTTTCTTCAGTTAAATCAAGACTTCTTTTAAGTTAATGGTTATGTGCAGAATAGCAGTAATCAAGCATTCTACATAATTCTTGAAGGTGATATATACTCATCTCTTTTTGTGGTGAATTCGCAGTTGCTCAAGAATTTGGTTGAGAGGAGAAGAATGGTCAAGTCATGGTTAAAAACAGCATCTGGTCTCAAGGCCCAACAGTTTGACATACAGCAACAAGCTCTGAAGCTTACAGCAAACAGGTCTCACTGTTTTTGTTATATGCACATGCACACATTGTATATACTTGTGCTACTTGATGCATCATCATCATTTTGATATTATTGGAGATACATTTCCTGAGGTGATAAAATTTTACTGCAGTATGTACGGATGTCTAGGATTCTCCAATTCAAGATTCTATGCAAAGTCGCTAGCAGAGCTTATAACCTCACAAGTAGGAAGCTCACTTTTCCTGAACTGTTGTATATTTTATTTAAGCAGATTATAACTGCATATCTAACATCTCTATTTTGCTTTGTAGGGAAGGGAAATTTTACAGAGTACTGTTGACCTAGTTCAGAATTTACTCAACCTGGAGGTTTTCTTCTTGTGGAATATTTGCTGTTTACTTGTCCTGCCTAAATGTCAAATTTGGTCCTTGAACCCATTGTTCTCTTACGAATCAGGTTATCTATGGTGACACTGATTCAATTATGATTTATAGTGGACTTGATGACATTGGAAAATCCAAAGCAATAGCTGCCAAAGTTATTCAAGAGGTTGGTGTTGACTGCACACTTTTTTCCCTGAATTAGTATGATTTATAGTGGACTTGATGACATTGGAAAATCCAAAGCAATAGATGCCAAAGTTATTCAAGAGGTTGGTGTTGACTGCACACTTTTTTTCCCCGAATTAGATCTGTATATCGCTTGATTTCTTAAACAAGTAACCGAGGAACTGTCCATACATAAAATCAGAATTATTGATATGGTCCTTTTCCACATCAATGGAATCCCATCATCAATACACAATGAATTGATGTGGTATATTTATATTATTTGTGAACAATATAAAAATAGCATTCCGGTTGAGGCTGGTTTATGCTCTACTTTGGGTAAATATCTTCCCAATTTGGATTTATACATATAGGACAAATGCTCCCATTACCATCAATTTTATACAAGTATTTATTAGAGCTGCAATAACTTTGCTTGAAAATTAGGATCTCTTCACAAAGAAAAAGTTATGAGTAGTAATCATAGGTATCGTCTTAATCAACTAGGATTCATCACATGAAAGTGCCTCCTCTTTTATAGGTTAACAAGAAATACAGGTGCTTAGAGATTGATCTTGATGGTCTGTACAAAAGAATGCTGCTTCTCAAGAAAAAGAAATATGCAGCTGTAAAAGTGCAGTTTAAGGACGGAAAGCCCTATGAGGTAGCTATTGCATGTTACAGAAAGTTGAAATCCTTTTGAACTTCTGTGACTACTCCATGTTGCTGACTCTTTTGCTTAGGTTATTGAGAAAAAAGGTCTCGATATGGTGCGTCGTGACTGGAGCTTGCTGTCAAAGGAATTGGGAGATTTCTGCCTTAGCCAAATACTGTCCGGCGGGTACATCTTGCTGTGAACTTGTTTCTTCTCTTCATATCATCATACTTGTGATTGCTCAGTACTGAATGATTTACATGTCTTTAATGGTGGCAGGTCCTGTGAAGATGTCATTGAATCAATACATAATGCACTTATGAAGGTATCACTCTCAATGATATTGAAAATCATAAGCCAGGAGCTGCAATGGCTCTGCAGCTTTCATATTGAATGCGGTTTAGTTTATATTGCAGGCTATATTCTTGATCAAAAAAATTTATAGGCTACTCTTTAGGATTGAGAATATTTCCAGGAGTGACTCTTAGCTTATGGCTTCTTTTCATGGAGTTCCACCAGTAGGGTTCCCCCTCCCCCTCCCCCCAGCCAGTCTCCCCCCACTGGCTCTCCTTACCTCAATCATTGAGCAGCTACTGCTTTCTACCATAAATCCTGTGTATCTCCACTATTGTCTTGCTAGTGCATTGTTCCGAAATTTGCTGGGCAGCCTGGAATCTTCATATACAGTCAGTCTTCTTCATTCTGGTTGAAGCCTTGAAGGAAAATCCAGCTGCTACTCTTAGCACCTGGAGAGGCAATCAGCTCATTTTAGTTTAATTTTTGTGATGTAGGCCTAGTACTAGTTTCCTATGATTATTCTTGAATTTCTCTGATCTACTGCAGGTACAAGAGCAAATGAGGACTGGCCAAATTGAGCTGGAAAAATACGTGATCACCAAATCATTGACTAAACCTCCTGAAGCCTATCCTGATGCTAAAAGTCAACCTCACGTTGAAGTAAGTTTTAAGAAGTCTTTGATCAATTCATGTCTCAGACTAAAGAACTGACAGTTAATATTGTCATCCTCTACATCTGTAGGTAGCACTCAGGTTGAAGAAAAGTGGCTATGTTACTGGTTGCTTTGCTGGTGATACAGTACCATATGTTATCTGTTGTGAACAGGTTTATTTCCTATTATTAATGGTCCAATACGATGAAATCCAGTTTTTTTCTTTTGGTTTCTGTTGTCTTAACATGCAGGTGTTACACACACTTGCAGGGTAATGGTTCAACTACCTCTGTGGGAATTGCTCAGCGGGCAAGACATCCTGATGAACTGAAAAGAGACAATGGAAACTGGATAGTAGACATTGATTATTACCTTGCCCAACAGGTCTTTGTAGTCTACTTATTTTGATCTTCAATTTTAAATCGCTATTGTTGGTTCTTATGCGTGCATATCTCGCGACTCCACCTAACTGTGAACCATTTTCAATGTCACAGATACATCCTGTAATATCCCGTCTATGTGCGTCAATTCAGGGTACTAGCCCAGCACGTCTGGCTGATTGCTTAGGACTAGATTCATCCAAGGTAAATAGCAACTTTTCAAAATGGACATTAATTCAACATGACATGATTTTGACAAATAGCTTAATGGTTTGACTTTTCCTTCAGTTCCAAAGTAAATCAAGTGAAGCTGTCAATGATGATCCCTCAAATGCACTTTTATGTGTAGCTGATGATGAAGAGAGGTAATTGATCTCTTTCAGAGAAAGTTTACCTTTCCTTTTATCTTTAGTTCAGGTTGAAGATGCTTTTCTTTCATATACTCAACTCATCCTAATTACTGTTTTGTGCAATCTCAGTCTTTCCTCGTTCTCTCTCTTATTTCTTTGAACTCTTATTTGTTTCAATTTTCTTTATGGTATCAGTTTCCTTCCACACTTTTTCTGCTTCACCTCTCTACCCCCCTAACTATCCCACATTTTTTTGTTCACATTTTGATATGCTAACTTCTCCACTGTATGAACATATTTTTCTTCTGACAATGCAAAATGCAGATTTCGGGGTTGTGAGCCTTTGACTTTGACATGCCCCAGCTGCTCCTGCTCTTTTGAGTGTGCACCTATATTTAGTTCCATATGTTTATCAATTAGGCAAAATCCAGCAGACTTGCAAGTAGGAGAGTCTGCCAGCAAAGTCTGGGAAAGATTTAGTTGTCCCAAATGCCCAGAGGAGAGTGAGGGGAATATATCTTCGGCATTGATAGCAAACCAGGTAAGTGTTTTGACTTTCAACTGAACCTTGTACAATTATGTCAACTACTTTTTGTCCTCTGCTTTCTGTCATCTAAAATGTTGGAACACGTAATCATGTAGAACTGCCTTAGTACTGTCGATTTTCTTTACAACTGATATGATTTCGTTCTCAGTATGAGTATAGATGGCCATGAATTGTTTTCAGCCTTTAGGTTGTCTTGTGGTTATACCAAGTTACCTACAAGACTAACATCTCTAGATTCTCTCAATTGAAACCTTTACTTTTGTGGTTCTCTTGGTGTCATTTTAGCCTTCTTCCCCCAAATTAGTGAACCAGGTTCATTTTTCTTGCGTTCTCAACCTTCCATTTTCATGTTTCGCAATCATCATCTTTTTGAAGTCAGAACCGTGTTATTTTCTAAGGATATTTCTTGCTTCGTGTTATTTTCTCGTTCTTTTGACTGAAATTAGAAGGATCTCGATTTACATATATACTATATGTAACTAGTGACAGGCTGGTATGTACGCTTAGACTCGTGTTGTCATGTCACCCTTGACAGGTTAAAAGGCAAGTAGAAGGCTTTATTTCAACATACTACAAAGGAGTTATGATGGTATGTGCTTAAATATTTTACAGCTATTGCTTTGATGAGCTTGCTGGACAGCACAGTTAACTGAAGCTATTTTGTTCTGTTCAGTGCGATGATGAAACCTGCAACTACACCACTCGTAGCCTGAACCTGCGAGTAATTGGGGACTCAGAGAGAGGAACTGTTTGTCCAAATTATCCTCGTTGTAATGGACACTTACTAAGACAGGTTAACTTTCTGATATTTCTTGAATCGTCTCTTAGGTCAACCTGCACTGTTGGCTTTAGCTAATTACTGATAAAACTTGTGCACAACTCACCCTGGCAGTACACGGAAGCAGATCTTTACAAACAGCTTGCTTATTTCTGCTTCGTCTTAGACACTGTACGCTGCATTGAGAAGGTTGTCTCTGGCCCCATCTGTGTGATTTCATCAAAATGGGGTCCCCTTTGTTTTTTATTCCCCCCTCCAGTGAGGAAGTTGCTGATCTATTGTCTTTTTAAGTGGCAGGTTGAGAGTAACATGAGATTACAAGTAGAGAAGGAGCTTGTTAGGATACGGCCTGTGGTTGAAGCAGCAGCATCAACTGTAGAGAAGTTCCGTGATAGATGTGCCTACAGTTGGGTGCAGCTTAAAAATTTGATTGTTTCATTCTAGCAAGGCTAATACCGTAACTGTACTACATTGTAATGTCCAGTGTAAATTGTTTGAAAAATGTGTAGTTGGCAAGGAGAACCAACTAGCAGAGAAATTCAGAAGAATGAAATTCCATAATTATTACTGAAACCTTTTCTAGTCACAATAATTTGGCTCAGTTACATTAATCACAACTATATAGTGCACATGGGTTTCACCCAGATTTATTTCCAAGCATTTCTGAGGACTCAATTGAGAGGAAAATACAAATGCACTTTTATTGACCTTTACAAACTTCCAAGGAAGCTTATACAATTGACACGGAACATCATCGGGGTAAAAAAAGTAAAGAAAGGACTTCTCTTTGGTTAATAACTTTACGTAAAATTTCAGTTTACATGATGAAAAAGATGCACAAGAAACCTAGAAGACACAAACTTCTCATTCATGGTTCACTGCAACTCTCCAACAGGTGCTTCATTGAGCCAGAGGAAATGGATGAAATCATACAACTTTGCACTTACACTGACCTGCACAACAAAAATTCAATCAAAACTGACAAACCCTGAAAAGAAAAAGCAATTCAGCCTAGACAAACAAGTATAATTTAGGTTACCTTAGTAGCTTAGTTTGTTGGCTATCTGAACTTTCACTTGGTCAGTGAGGGGATTTGACTCCATTTCCCCTGACTACTACCCCCCCCCCCAATTTCCTTTTAAAATTTTAAATTGAGAGAAAAAAAGAGAACAATTGGTACTTACCTTGTATGGTGTTGGGTTCAGCCTTCTCATGTGATCTGGTCGCATTTGGTCCAGTTGTGCAATACATCTTTTCCTGATCTCCTTCAGAGGAGGAAGGTCTTCTCTTGTTTTAGCTTCAGAATGACAAACCACCATCCATTAGTCAACACTTATGAACTTAAGGAGCAGCTGATGGGGAAGGTTTCCTTATGTAATCATCAAAGCCTCCTTTAAAGTAAATTATTTGGTTGTTTCAATGCGATCAAACAGGACAATTTCATAAAAAATGATGTTCCGGCAATTCTAAACTGAACTAGTCATTTTTTAATATCTCACTGTAACTTAAAAATGTTAACAGGGGCTTCACTCAATAATTTGGAGTCTATGGAAAAGTAGGGTCATGCTTCTGGTAGAAATATGAATAATTCAAACTAACATTAATACAATATAGGGATAACAACTCTTACCTGACTTTCCGGGCCAAAAACACTTTAAAAGTTCCTCAACACGCTGGGGCACTACGTATGCCCTTTTAGATTCACTAAATGGGTGGCGGCATAAAATTCGTTCACCTACCTGTCAAGTTGCAGGGAAAAGAAGTTGTCCATTATCTGTTTTTTGGTACCAATGAAGCTTATCTAATTTCTAAAATAAAATTGACAATGGATGAAATAGCACAAAGAACTACTAGAAGATCAGTAAGCAATAAATCACCTTGGGATGTGGCTCATTTTCACCAGTCATTATGTCTACAAGGGGGTACCCTTCCTTCCCATACAATCTGTAACACCGCTTTTTGCATGGAATAGAGACCTAGAAACAAGAAATTATGAACTTCCACACTGAATCTAAATACCAAATGAGTATCCATAGCTTTGGCAGACCTTTGATACGTCTTCAGAGAGTTTGATTCTAGGCTGATTGTTTATTTCAACTAACTTGAAAACAACACCAAGAGCAGCTTGAGCATAACAGGTAACTAAATGAGTACCAATACCAAATGCATCAACCTCGTGACCCTGTATAAGATATAAGTTAGTTGATGTAGCTTTACTGAAGGAGAAAAATGAAAGCTAATAGGCACAAGAACCAACATTCAAGCCACAAGTTTTAACTAATTTGAGTGTTCTAAAATGAGAAGATCAATTTAGCTAGAATAATCACACCTCCACTTCATATTCCAACATAGGCAAAGATTTGGTCTTTCTATCTATCCATTAACTATGAGTGAACAAGGATGTGCTTTTGTCCACCAGTAGGAGGTATGCATTTATTTCTACTAGAACAGTCTGTGTCCACAAAAATCTTGAGGGAGCTATATTAAGCCAACCAACTCATAATTCAAGCTAGAGATGATTTTCCTGATCATACTTCATTCACAGCTGATAAACATAACTATATGCATTGAAGAATACATTTATGTACACTATTATTTCGTGTATGAATACCCTCTTAATCTAGATAGTGCCACAAGATTAACAACTTTGTGAAGCACAAAAAGCCAGAGAGTTGTCAATAGACTAGAAATCATTCACAGAGAGTAGAACACGGATAATAAGAATGACGAGCACAAGAGAAGAGCAGTATGTGAGCGAATCATAATGATCTTACTTGTTTATTTAGTGCATCCAGAGTTTCTTCATTAAGATCATTGCTAGCTGTGATACTCGTCTTTGCAAAACCAGGCAATCCAAATTCTTTCTCAATAGCACAAAAGAATTTCCTAGCTTCACATGACTGATAAGCAAGATCACCAGAGTCTAGTCTAATGCCCACTGCTTTATACCTGCATAATAGTATGTAAAGACTAAATAGGCTGAAACAAAATACAGGGTGAGTGCAAAAGAGAGAAAATACACTAGAAAATTACCATTCGAAAGTAGAAAAAGACTAGTTTAAACATAGTAATATTTCAAGCTTAAAGGAATACAACATACCCAGTGTAATCCCACAAATTTGCTCAAAAATGAATTTATTGATTAGGACAAGGAGGGGAGATATCTATATTGCTCTTCGTTAAGAAAATGTATATATCTTGTGTGATTATGAAATAGAAAGGTTCTGCACTATCAATTGTAAATAAGAGGTGCATTCCGTTTTTTTGATAAGTAAATACCTTTCATTAATAACACACCAAGATTGTCTGAAGAAAATATATGTATAAGTACACGTGTGGTTCATCTGATCAACGAGGTTCACATATATAAACCTTCTTTTAGCTATGGACAACTATCTTCCTCCCTCCCCACCAGGAACCCCTTTTGCCCAGGCCTCGATAATCACCGGTTCCTACTTTGTTCCATAGTAACTTGAACTCCAACCTCAAGGTTGATGTGGAGAGTCCTTTCCTTTCCACTAGGTTAACCCTCCCTTGCTAGGTCCACACATATATAATTAAAATAAATGAAATTACATATCATCATGAAAACTCTAAGAGGAAGGGCACATGATTCTCAAACTAGGATGGAAGTATCTCATGGACAATAGGTCCTAGAACCATTGATGACCCTGGACAACTTTGCGTGTTTGCACCTCTTGCTTTATTAAAAGGTGGGTGTGGGGGACAGATTCACACTTAGCTGTTTCAAAATCCAAGGATTTCATTCTAGACTAGTTATTCTTTCACGTTCATGGACTAAACAAAATAACACAAGTTTAAAACTATCATATAAACAAAATTGAAAAATTAGGAATTCTAGTTGGCATACCATTCACCTTCCGGAATAGTAAGGATCACATGAGGCCAACACATGCATAAAAGAAAGGCAATTTTACAATCTAAATGGAATTCATCAATCAAACAGCTTACCCCAAATCATTAAGTGCAAGAGCAACTGCACAAAAATTTGGAAGACCACTTCTCATGACCTGTTAAAGTACGTCCAAACGTTATCAAAGAGCACATTGTAAATGAAGAACAAAGGAGGATGCAGCATAAGTATCACTTAATCGAAACAACATTACTAGCTGAATATTATTTCGAACTTCCAATACAAAAAGATTATATGTCAAGCCTGATATATAAATATCATGACGAGTACCCTTTTCTCTTTCAAAGTAAGATTATTGACTAAGTTGTCTCTACAAAATGCATGTGTATAGTTTTAGATGGCCAAGCCAAATATCACAGAATACAGAGGAAAAGAATATGTCCACAAGTTGTACTTACATCATAAGTGTCTACAAGGGCCAAAAAACTTCCAGGAAATGCAAGTGCATACGAGGCGAAAGCGGCTAACTCACTTTGATTTGTCTCGCTGAAAATTCCACCCAATAAGTGTGACCACTGAAAAGATCAAAGAGTTATCACATCAATGACATTCATGCTCAAAATGGAAGAGAAGCAGATTCCAGAGTAATGTTCTATATTGATATACTCTAATGATGCTACAAGGATTTTTAAACTTCGTGCAAAATTAAGGGAAGGCCTACATGAGATTCATAATAGATTTCCAGCCTCATTGTTAGTGTACTAAGAGAAGACTTGGCAACAAAGATATTTCATTGTTATCAATCATAAAAAACATGCAGATTCTCTTTGTAATGGTATGCAACCCCTGAGTAGCATTATTTATTCCTTTTTGGGGAGGAAGGGTGGGCACAACCTAGCATTATAGTTACCTCTAAGCACACAAATCGTCCGAGAGGAAATAGCTTATCTCAGTGGAATCATGCACATTAGGCAGATGTCCAGTATTCTGGCTACGAGTTCAGCTATCCATAGGGGTTAAGCAGAATTTAATGAAGGAATTATACATCATACTCCCTTTTGGCAATCAAATTGTAACATAAAGTCCCTCAGGTTTTCTATGTTAGGCCTACTTTATTAAACACTGACAAGAATTGACACTCTGACAGTCACTCAAACCACATATGCTCTTGACGGTGTGGATTTTGAGCAGGTTTGGTAAGGAAGACTAGGAGCTTAGTTCAGTATATTGAAATGAAAAGGTGAAAATTGAAGTCAAAGCTAAATGATATTTGAAATGAAAAAGGTGATACCAATATAGAGAACCAATATGATTTATCAGAATGCATAAATCGAAATGGTCAGATTCCAAGAAAAAATCAAATGGAAGACTTCAATAAAAATTTTTTTGATGATCTAACTAGTGCATCAAAAGAATGAGATGATTAATACCTTTAATTTATCAAGCCATGTCTGTACCAGACTAACAAAATCCTCACAAACACTAGAACCATTATGATGTTGAAGTGATTTCTCTATGATCTCATCTGGGCTCTGCATCATAAGGACTAAGTTAAATACCAGATAACATCAAGCAAGTAGAAGACGTTGAGTGCACAATCTAGAGAAAAAGAAATACTAGGCATCTACAGAACATTTGAGTACTTAATTTACTTGTCTTTATATTCATCAATAAGCAAGACAACGTGCACATGACAAAACAATTGATAGTAACAAAACTTGAAATTAGTATCCACAGAGAACATGACATAATGAGTTCATAATTACATCTCACACATCTACTAAGGATTCTAGCTGAAGCCTGGATAATAGATCATGTATTTTTTGATAAGTCAGGACAGAAAATCATTTTATCGTATGTATAACAATAATTAGCTCTAAGCTTGCCATTCCAATACACATAATTTCATATGAGTTTGTGATTGAGCTATGTGCAATTATGCATTGACTAACATATTTAACTGATGCCACTCAATGACATTGAGGTAGAAACTACAATTGTCACTTAACCAATTGAGTATATACAAGCATTTATATGCCTATCAATATATATGGAGCCATAAGAGCAAAAAAACCCAATTGCATTCTACTTACAATAGTGAATGACTCTATCAAAGAGTTTAAGTAATTTTTTTAACAGCCAAGAACGTCTTTTCAGTATTAAATTCATAATATTGTCATCAAATGTGTTACAGATGAAATAATTATGTCTGCATTAAGTTGGCCAGCAAGCAAATAGATGTGGTAATTATACCTTCAAAATGACTGTAATAATGAAAAATGATAATAATAACAATAGATGGGTAACTGAAGACAAACTAACATTCGTAAAAGGGACTAAAATGGGAATCTGAACAGAGCATTTTACTAGCCTAAGACATGTTTCTTACTATGCTTTGACTATAAACTAGATCTTTGAAGGTTGCACCTACCAGAAATGAGCTAACAAAGGCATGGGAATGTGTCCCACGAAGTGGGATTCCAAACAGCTTTCCAGCTGCCACATTGCTGTCAAATCACAAAGAAACAGTGATCCTCCAGTCTTGATTAAAATTAAAAAGAAAGAAAACACCAACAGGAATAAAATAATGTCTCAGCATTCTAACTTACAAAAAGAAATTTTATTTCCTTATCAAAATGATAAACATAACCAGCAAAAGATATAACGTTAGGTTGCAGCAATCCATAATGCAGCATGTAAACGTAAAAATACACCATAGTTTTTTATCAAGTTTAACCATCCATCTTATGGATGAAATTCTTTCTTGAATGATTGATTTTCTGGTTAGATCATTGGAAAAAGCAAAAAATACTTTCTTTGCACCTGCATGATCTTGTTCCTTGAATAAGAATCAAACAACAAGTGACTCACAGTTGCAGTGATCCTTCCAAATATGTCCTGCTTCATTTTTGGAAGAGTTCACAAAATATTCTTTCACACATTGAAAGAAAATTGAATCTTAAAGGCCCTGGCTTCACAGAAAGTAAAGTGGTTGATGGAACTGCGCACTTGAGAGTTCTTCAAAATCAAAATTAATCAGTAAAAAGTAGTAGTATTTGTGTGTTTACTACTAGTTCTTGAGTCTCTAAATTTTATAAAAAAAATATAATGAACTTAGAAATCCACATCTCCATGAATAAGGTAAGTAGATGATGCATTTCATAGAGACACATTGAAATAAACACGAAATCACCTTGTCGCATCAAATCCACCCATGTAGCAATACTTGGATGCTGATATACCACCATCAGGACCCTACTCATGAAGGTACAAAAGTTTGTTCACAGTTTGTACATATATAAAATATAAAGATGATAATAGGAAAGATAAACAACCTGTGCTCTCCTAAGCCCAAATTCAAGCAATATTTTGGACCTTCCAGCAACGAAACGGTGTCTTGCAGCATTAGTAGTAACTAGTGATGCATAATTTATGAGGTTTACAAATGGTGTTTCCAGTAGTTGAACCACCTTTGAGACACAAGCAATCATTAAGCTTATTAGAGATGTACATGAGAAGATCCAACAGACAACCCTGTTGAGATGCTTCAAAAGAAAGCACTAATAAAGGATAGTGTTATTGTGACTCACAGCAACTGGTCCTTCAATCCTCATCAGCGGTACCTTGGGAAAAACTACTGATCCTTCAGAAATAGAATATATCTCAATATCTGAACAGTCAAGTCTTCGAAGGTATTCAAAGAAGCCATCCTACATAATCCATTTAAATATGCTCTCAGCATTGCAAAAAATTCTTTAAAGTAAACAGAAACATATTCCCTGAAGAAGCACTCCATTCTCCCACATACTTTCCCTTTTAGATTTCCCAATCAATTTTAATAAGTATGAAGTGCTAAGACATTTTAAATACCACAATAGTTTAATTAAAGATTTACTTTTACATTTCCCAATCGAATTTCATCTTTTAATCTATTTGTCATCAACACAGAAGTCAAACAATGGGCCCACATGCTCCTAAACAAATATTGAACAGCGCATACTAATATTCTGTTCTAAAATTGTGCCAAACCAGAAGTGAATAAACAAGATGGAACGATGAAGTAGTATAACGCATGACCAGATGGAGCATCAGTCACAGCTTGAAAATCCCAAACATACTGGGATGACATGTTCATGAAATAGGCAGGAATTCCCAAAGAAAAAGTACAGTTGCATTAATTGTTTATGATCATATTTTGGCCAATGGAAGATAAACGCATCAAGAAAGCATTTGTTCCCAAATTTTACAGGCGATTTGAATAATACCCTTAGAAAGATCCAAAAACAGAGGATAATAGAAAAGGAGTAAAGGATAAACAAATGACCACATGATATCTTAATTCAGATAGCAGAATTCAATATATCAGCACAAAAAGTTAAACACATTATGTGGTGCAAATCAAGATAGCAAGATTGATATAAAGAATGGGGTTGTGGGCCATCTTGGATATGAAAGTTTCCAATCACCCACAAAGGGCTCAAAGTATCATGAAAGATTCATTAAAAGAGACCATTCTTGATATCAATCTTGCTATCTTGATTTGCACCACATAATGTCTCCATATTTGCTTGTTAATAACAACTTCACCTCACATGACGATGGCAACGATGACCTGATGAAAGCTATCTCATCCTCAGTAAATTTAAAATTAGCAATAAACTTTATGCACTCTTCTAAACCAGCAAATATTGTATATTCACCACCAAACGGATTCCTCCGAAAATACAAGTCAAACCTGAACAAACAACCAAATACTTAAAACAATCAAATTAATCCGCTTGAAGTTATTCAATGAAACATCATGATCAGAATCAAATGAAACTAGAGTGAAAATGAAGAGGAATAAAAATGGAAATTGAATACTTACACAGCTCGTTCATTGTGTTTTCCAGCTTTCCAGTAAGCATAGGCCATAGTAAACTGATAGAGATCTGTTAAAATAGGCGTAACCATAGGATTGGTCGGTCCATCAATATTGGCACTCTCAGGCCCGCCATTAGGTATAGTTTCAGCCATAAATCCTAGGGTTAGCAATTCGGTTTTACAGAACAGGGAGAATATGTTGAGACCGTTACAAACGAAGTTGGCTTAAGAATATATAGAGCGCCAAGGATTAGATCGGACTTAATAAAGCTTCATTCATTGCTTCTTTTAACTTTAGAGAATACTGAAAAGGCGCACTCCACTTAACGCCTGGCGGCTTGGATTGATGTTTGGGTTACTTGGACTCGAAAGTATTTAACACTTTTGTCAAAGACTGTCTAGTCCACACAACAAGTTGGTCCTCCCTCCACTTTATTTTTTTCGAGAATTTAACTTTGAATTTAGGCGATCAATTAATTTAGTTATGAAAATTCTCGCTTTTATTTTACTTTGTTAGTATTTGAAATATACATACTTGAAAAAAAGTATAATATTATTGAAAGAAAAAATATATATATATGTGCGATATTTTTATTAGATGAAACTATATTAATCATTAGAGAATAAGTTTAATGGTTAGAACTCATGTAACTTATTTCAATTAATTTGAAATTAAAAATGATTCATTATTATTTTTATTATAAAGATTATAATTGAGTCATACAAATCTGTTCCACCATATATAGAAATTTCATTGTTACTTTTCTTGTCCCCTATTATCATAAATTTCTTTTGCATAATGTAGACCAATAAATGTCCAATTTTTTTTTTCATTCATCACAAAAAAGGACTTGTGGGCATTATTCTTCCAATTACAAAGTTGGAATACATCAAGGCCACTACTTTAGTTTCTTTTTCTTTTTGTCTATTTTCTTGGCTAGTGTCAACATTAAGCCAACAAGGATTTTCCATGCGTCGAAAAATAACAGGGAAATGAAATGAGACAAAATTAAAATTTAAATACGTATGGTTAATAGTAATCGATGAAAAGGAAGTTAAATGGTTAACGCATTTGCTACTTTTATTATTCCTTGCTTAGCTTGTGTTTGTACATGATATATGTTTTCTATAAATAATTTTTTTTTTTTTGTAGAGTTCTATTAAGTGAGTTTAAATTAAATATAAATTGTGTGGAGACCTAGGTCTCACTTCCCAATTGGCACGTTCAAAGTATATTTCTTATTCTTTGTGATTCAAACTAAGTGATTAGACGAGAATTTTTCTTCCTATTTCAAGTCAATCAACTACAGTTTTCTTCCAATCCAAGTTCCCACTTGCAGTCCATTGACTAAGGGCCCGTTTGGATGGGCTTAATAAAAGCAACTTTAAAAAAGTACTTTTGAAAGTGCTGAAACTTATTTTTAAAATAAGCAGTTATGCGTTTGGATAAAAAAGCTGACGTTGCTATGCCAAACGTGAAAAGGGAAAAATAGAAGAAAGAGATGTTAGGGTTATGTGGGTAATTTGGAGATTGTATAAAAATATTAAGGGGAAAAAGATAAAAATGTGGTCAACTTAAAACAGCTTATAAGCTAAAAAAAAAAGGCGTCCCTACCCCAGCTTTTAACTTTTGACTTAAAATAAGTTTTTTTTAACTTAAAATAAGTTATTTTGAGTATTGCTAAATAAGTCAATAACCAGCTTTTAAATCAGTTTGACCAGCTTTTAAGCTGAGCCAAACAGGCTCTAAGAATAGAATTTTGGTTCCTTAACTTTTTTCAATTCACAAGTGCTTGGAATTTTTTTGAAGTTTTGTGAGTGAGTCTCAAACAAAACTTGAAAATATCCGCAATTTATGGCCAAAGGTTATCTAGATAATCTGACGATGTTTGGCATATACTTAGGTTTCAGTGTTCATTATTTACACGCCAAATAAAAAAGACAAACAACGTGAAATTTAAGGTGAATACATCCGCATATTCATTGAGTGAAAAATTTTCAAACAATTGAACAAGATATAGCTTGAATAATGGTTTTATCAGGTAAAACATTTCTCCTACAAAATGACAAATGGGCTTTGCATTGGTACAGAATACCTCAAATTTGATATTTTCAAGATGTAATAGCGTGTTAAGTGTTAACGCAATGAAAAATTATTGAATGAAAGAAACGGTAGCAACTGTGCAAGTAAATTATCATAGCAATGATCCGATTAATTTAAGGTAACTGTTAGAATCCATGTAATTAAAATCTTGGGTGTCTCTGGTAGCAACCATACCATCTTCAGATTAGTTGGACACATATGAGATAATAGTAATCACGAAACATATCCTATGCGTAGTAGTAATTTTCGTATTTCATAACAAGATAGAAACTAGTCCAATCTTTACATTTATATTCCATTCATTCAATACAGTGGCTATTGAGCCCAAAAGTTAACAACATTAAACGTCCTAAGCAGCAAAATGCATGTCTCATTACTTCGACAAAATCCAGCAAGGCGATGCAGGCCAAAATTCAGAAGTTGCTGCATTCACCTTAAGATAATGTCAACATAAGTACTTCCAAAGTGACTAACAATAGAACAAGGAAATTTAGGAATAAAGACTAAAAAAAATCATTGCTATGTAAGAGCACGGGTGTAATGTGACTTCACTTACCTATACAGTTGTGGGGAAAGAAGTTGGTCACAATCCAGATTGGTTTCATTCACAGCACCAAACTGATATCGAAGCAAGCAGGCCTCCCGAGTGTTTCTCTTCATACTAGATGCATCGGTATCTAAGGGAACTGAGAATACCACATTTGATCCTATATAATACAATGAAATAGAAAATGGTAAAGAGACCTGGATACAAGGCAAAAGTTGTCAACTAGGCAAGGATATCAAGCAAATAATCTACCAGTTGATGCAGTTTTGGTCATTAGCTCATTCATTCCATATAAAGGTAAGCCATCCTCCCTCCAAATTTCCTTCGCAAACAGAATGTGAGTGTCAAATGGTTATATAAATTGATTCCTTAATCTGCAATTCTGCATCCTCGTAAAAAATGGCATTCCAATAGGTTTTACATCCAACATACCTTACTGGTAGATCTTGAGAGCTGAAAGGGATCAAGGTGAATATTCATCGATGACTCAAGCTCAAACGCGCTGTCTGACCGGTTTACATTTGACATAGTTATCGGTAGTGTTACCTTAGTTTCTGTACAATTTTCAGTTGGGTTGAAAATGGCATTTAACGAGGCGTCTTGGTTAACTTGTAGATTCCCAGCCACTTTGGCATTTGTGAATGCATTCCCCTCGCACAAACCTATTTTTTGCTGGGGGAGTTGATTCTGTTGTAGCATTCGTGGCAGGCCAAGAGGATACATGTTTAACCCGTTTCTCATTGTCAACATCTACAGATTAAAGTACATTCATATGCTATAAATCATATAACTTAATCGAATTAACTAGTGTTAAATGAACAGATAACCAGATCTAGAACCAATCTAGGAAATATACTGAATTGAGTCAAATAACACTACATGTTCTTTTCAACTATCTGAACTTTAAATCACTAAAGTTGGGCCAATCAACACAATATTACATTATATTATTCTCTTAATAAATTTTTCACAGAAAATATCTTTATCTCCCCATCATACCAAATAAATTACATGCAGCAAATTTAAACAGAAGCAGCAAACCTGTACTTGGAGCTGAAGCTGCTTAAGATACTCAATGGCTTCATCAAGCATTGAAGCCTTGTCAGTCTGTCCAGAAATCCATCAGAAAATAATTAAATCAAAAATCTTTTAAGCTTTATATTGCTAAAATTTTATGTTATTTACTTATTTCAAGACTCGATTCAAAATTGCTAGACATGCAACTCCTCACCTTATTTGAATTTGGAATAAGTTTTTGCAATGCTTTCATCTTCTCATTAATCCTGCTTCTTCTCCTCTGTAAATCATATTCAAGATTTAAACCCCTGGAATCATCGATTCAGACAATAATAAACTTAATTAACAAAAAATAAACAAACCTTTTCAGACAAATTGTGCACTTCAGCTGCTCTGCTTCTCTTGGAAGTGTTACGAGATGGCGGTTGAACTGAAGCTTCCGCCCCCAAATCCTCTGTCCCATCCTACATATTAAAAATCATCACAAAAAAAATAATATATATACCAGGAATAATGATAAAATAAACATCAAATTCGGAAATAAAATCTTACATACACTAATTAATCAAAACGAATTAAGTAGAAAATGTAGAAATACCTCACTTTCACATTCATACTCATCCGGATCGTAATCCATGGTCCCAACAGATGAGGATGACGAGAAAATGCCGCAAGCTGATGAATTCATCATGGATGACAAATTGCCTTGTTGATTATTATTAGGCATAAGATGAGGTAATGATGAGGAATATTGCATTTCATTACCCTTCAGGGCCATAAAATTAGATGAAGACGAAGACGAAGAAGGAAGTAGAATATGACGAAGAAACACAGAAATATCATCAGGTTCAGGGTCAGGATCAGTCAAAGAAAAATTAGCATTGTGATGATAAACATTGTTGTTGGCCATTATAAGTTCAGTGTTGAGCAGATCAAGTTAATTTTGTCTATGTGCACACTGTTTTATATCTAGGAGTAGGTGACATTTTTTTGGGTGTATACTCCGAACGAGTGTGTATTTATTAGCCAACCATACCATATAGAGCAGAGTGGGCGGATTCGCATTAAAGTGAATAAACCAATTGAATTAACCTCTTATTTGGAGTATATACACCTAATAAATTACTCAAAAGAAACAGAGTAGGGGTAAACTAGCAAGTTGATTAGACTTTGACTGGTCTTCTTTTGGTTCTGAGAACTGATGAGTTAGGGAAGTTGGTAAACTGCTAAAACCAAATCAAAGAAATCGACAGGGTTAATAGTACAATTGTTACTTCCGTTCCGTTGTATCAATTTAAGATCCATAAGTCTTTCACAAATTTTTAATTAAAATCATAACATTTAAAAATATTTTTATCGAATCAAATTAAGTTAATAAATTGAGACGGATGGAGTGGTTTTATATAGTGATAGTGTCAGGTGAAGCCAACTTTCTGGCACACGTGAAGCACAATTGCAGGCATGCTCTTCAACTAGCTCAGTTCCAGAGAGAGTATATACGTTACACTTTAATCGAACACTGTTCCATTTCAGTATCCATTTGTGCTTCCTTTTTACTTTTCTTTATGTTTCTAAAGTATTTTGAAAACACGATTGCTGCTTACTCCACTTCTGGTCCGAAATAACTACTGTACCAACTTATGATTTTAGAATATACCAAAGTTATTCAGTCTAATTTAATTTAAAGTTATTTAAGTTGACTCTCCATAGACAAAAAGTGGCACGTTAAGACCAGAGTGTATGTATAAAGTTTTAGATATATTTTTTTTAAAAAAAAATAATATAACATTAATCTTAAGATCTATCGTAAAGTTACCATATATGTCTTGTACATTTTTAGATCAATTATTGAAGCAACTACGATAAATTTTATAATTGGGACATAAGAAATGTAATATTCAATAAAGAAAAAAGTAGAACTCCCATTTGAAGTTCAGGGGAAAAGATTGAATGTTCATTGACATTTTGTTTTGACATATATTTAACTTAAAAGTAAATTTAAGTGGAATTTAATTTTCACTTTTTAAAACTAATTAGTTTTATAATAAAATCAATAAGTTGGGCAATATTTAGAAAATTCATAGACAACGATCTCGTTAGAATAGAGCCTTGTTCAAGAGAACGCTTCCTATTAAAAAAAATATATTCAATACTTCTGATTAAGAATGAAGAAATCTCACTGCACCATAGTTTTCAGCAAGGCCAAACAACGCCATTCCGTTGTTTCAATTGATTGATAGGCTTTATAGTCGCAGGCTATGTGTGTAGGGAGTTAATTTGATAAAGAAAACACGATGTCCTGCTTTTTCTTACTTACCAATTCAATGTAATGTGAAAAACAGCAGCAGAAAATCATTTGATTCCTCAATTATAATGACTAGTCGCTTTCCAAAACAGAGTTAGCTAATCAAATACCTAAGAGTAGTACTTTCTCTTCATTTTTTTATCTTTTGAAAACTTTATTGATACAACTATGTTGCTCCAAGTGGTCAAAAAATTATATGTACATAATATATTTTTATCATAAATTACTTTTAGCTTGTGAGTAAATAGTTTTAGTCATTAACGTATTTGCGCATTTTTGTGAATATATATATATATATATATAGATAATGCTATATAACCAGAATTTGGCTAGAAATTTCAAAAGATCAAATTTTCTGGCCAAAAAGATTTTTCATATATATAACCAGAATTTGGCTAGAAATTTCAAAAGATCAAATTTTCTGGCAAAATTTTTTTTTCATATATATATATATATCAAATGTTTTTCTCTATACTTGTTGAGATTGATGTTACTCTCTCTCTCTGTCTCAATTTATATGAAACTTTTCATTTTTTTAAAGAATCAAACAATTTTAATTCGATTAAAAATTTGCACATGAAATTTTTAATTTTTGTAACTGATGTTACTACCTCCGTCCCATTTTATATGTCTCCTTTCGAATCTCAAGAGTTAAACAAGTCTATTTTTGACAGTAAATTTTCCATATAATTTATAAACATTTTGAGTAATCAATTCTTGTGACTCATAGTACTTTCTACGTAATTTACAAATACATAAATTTCATTTTTTTTAAAAATCAAAAATTTCATGCGCAAATTTCCGGTCAAAGTTAAATTATTTGACTCTCAAAACATAAAAGGTATCATATGAATTGGGACAGATAGAGTACTCTATTTGTCTCAATTGTTGTGACATTTTTCCTTTTTTCGAGAATCAAACAATTTAATTTTGATTAGAAATTTACATATAATTTTTTTTATTTTTTAAAAATAAATTTATATATTTATAAATTACGTTAAAAAATTTATAAATCATAATATTAAAAGTTAAATTTCTTTAAAAGATCTATAATTAAAGATAAAATTATTTTAATCTAAAAAATATCGCGACAAAGGAAGTAAATTATTAATACTAGTCCTATGACAAAAGCTTATGTATTTTCCAGTTTAGAACCCAAGATTCGTAAATAGTAATAGCTGTCTCCTCACATACATACCAACAATGCCTTTTCTTGCGAATAGAACACGTGGCTACTCACAATTGGATAAGAAGATCACGTATCCAAAAGTAGATATCTATTGTACATGCAGGACCACTGCAAGTATGAAAAGTAGGCATCATCAACCGTCACACATCTGATTTCCGCACATGCCAAGCAAATAGCCTTTCGTGATTTCCCGAGGCTATTTAAACTCCGTCCCCCCTCGTTTCATATTAATTGATCATCGCACTAAGTAAATATTTGGCCATGCAATAATATGTTACTTCCTTCTATCTATGTAATATTTGGCCATGCAATAATATGTTACTTCCTTCTATCAATTTTATGATGTATTTTTTTGAATTTTATGATTTAATTAAGTATAACTTTGATAATAAATTTGTTATATTTTTTAAATATTTTAAATTATCAATTATTGTGACTTATAATACTTTTTACATAGTGTATAAATATATAAATTTCATCCAAAAAATTGAAGATTTCATATGCAAATTCTCGATCAAACTTAAATTGTTTGACTTTGAAAAAACAAAAAGTATTACATAAATTGAATCTCGATCAAACTTAAATTGTTTGACTTTGAAAAAACAAAAAGTATTACATAAATTGAAATAGAGGGAATATAATATATTAGCGTTTGAATATGTAATTCTACGCTGATTTCTTCCATATTCCTTAAAAACCATGATATAGAAATTTCATATCATGATTTGAGATTTTTTTAATACGAAAATGTATTCACAAGTTTATATTTTGTTAAAGCACACCCCACAAATATCTGCTAGCCATTTAATGTAAATAAAATTTATAGTGACATAATTACTTTTTTAATTTATTAGTCTAATCGATATAATATTTATTATTCTCACCAATATGTAGTCATTTTAACTCACATAAATCGATTGTTGAGTAATACTTAAATACTTGCATACTACAATTTATCTTCAAATTTTTTTTATTGAATTAAAGTTTGATAAATTATAGTTAGATAGGACAATTACTTAAGTGGAAAACAAATAGCAATATAATATTTTTTATGCGATTTTGTAATTATTTGTTCATTTGATAAGATTGAATAACCAATTGGAGTTATTTTAATAGTTATACAACTTATGAAATTCTTATCTTTATGAGAAAATATACAACACCAAAATTTCATGTCACATGTCCAAACAAAACTTCAATTTCATTTCATAATTTTATATTATGATACCATATCGCATGACCAAACGAGCTATAAAAATAATGTGTCATATTATAATTTTTCTTGTATTATTTTTGTAATTAATTCATTTTTAAAGTGTTAACATTTATTTATAGTTTTTATTAAAAAATAATTTTTTATTTATGATTTTTCAATACACGTCAAAAATAATCAACTAATATACTATCAAGAAAATATCGAACATATCCTAATGTTTTGTGATAAAAACTAAAAGATATGTTTGGTAGAGCGGAAAATATTAATTAGTCAAATTATTTGAAATATTTACTAGAACAAGAAAATTGAAGAAATAATATTCCAAGTTATTGTGTCCTCCTCCGTCCAATCTCCCCTCTTCATTGCATTTCACTCTATAGTACTTTTGTGAGTAGCATAATATTCTTACTTACTTACCACATATTAGAAAATAAGGAATTTGTTTGTTTTTTCAAGAAAACAATATCTAAGAAAATACTATGCAGTTAGGTGTTGTCTAATATGCAATTGATTTGGATGATCACATCAATTAACTACTTATATTCTTCTCCATTATTTGATATCAGTAGAGTTTTTTGCAATATATTCATTTGATATACTTAATTTTTATATCATTTTATTTATTTAAAAGATTTATTATAAATACCCTTGAACTATATAATGAAGAAAATGTTTCTATTCTTATATAAAATGGCATATGTGAAAGGTGAAATAGGGCCTTGAGGGCGAGGTGAAATAGGGCTTATATAAAATGGCATATCCATAAGCTTCGGCTTAGGCAAAGTTGATATTAGAACTAGCCTGGTCATATCCAATGGCGTCCATAAGAGAAAATTTGTGAAAACTTAGGGGAAATCGTATAAGAAAGAGGGAAAATCGTATAAGAGAAAGAAAGAAGAATCGTATTATGTTTTAGATTAATAAGAATGGGTGAATAATGTATCTATTAGAGAAATGAGGGGAAAATTAGTAATTAAGATTTTATAAGTCTATGTGGAGGTGAGGTTGTTTGGTGCTTATGTGGCATTGACATGGTATTTATGTGGCACTTAACACACCTCTATTAAAAGTAACTCAATACTTTAATATAAAGATATTTTTAAGTCAAAATTTAATTTAAAAATATATTTGAGTTATTTTTAATAATTTAAAAATATTTTTGAGACTTTTCTGTAGACGTAAAAATGCATAATAAATCTTAATACGAGAGTATATTATTGCGGTTGAGTTGTCAAATGTTAAACGTAAATAGAGATGCGTGCCAAAAGGACCACACGTATTTATAAAAGTCAATAATGATCTCAACTCTTCTTGCAGACATTGACTCTTATCTATCTTTTGGTCCCGGCAAAAGTGGGAGATCATATCATATATTTAAGAAAAGTACACAAAAATATCATAAAAATTATTTGATCCCTTTTTTAGAATTTATTTTATTTTATTTTATATGAAAATTAATGCTTACTGATGAGTTTCAAACTCGATTTTGAAATTATATTTCACTTTTAAAATTAGTAAATATTCGAGTATGGACATTATTTCGAAAATCATAATTTTATTTTTTACTTTAACTCTATAAATTTATTCTAATTTAATTTAACTTTTAAAAAGCAAAAAATAACACAACATAAAATGATTAGCTTTGTGGTCCTGTCACTGTCATAACTAATCGATGGATCACTATGTTTAAAGCAGAGTCTAAAGAAAAAAGGACTCATCATCAATAAATATATCCACGAAGATTATTGGAAAAATGAAGCTCAAAAGGATATTACGTACTTATTATACAATCGTATAATTCGATTGAAAAATTGAGTTGAGATGATGAGCGAGGAAGTGTTCGAAAATGGTGTGATAGTTTCAACTTTTGTAGGAGATCGCTATATGATATAACTTATATAAAGTTTTTTAATAGAGATATCAAGGGGTTGAACGGAATATGAACGTATTAAAATGAACTGAATTAATAAGCGAGTTTGATTGATATGAGGTAAAAGTTGAGTCATAACTCATAACCTATTCGTCCAATTAGTTGTTGTTTAATATTCCATCCGTTTAAAAAAGAGTGATCCTATTTCCTTTTTAGTTTGGTTAAAAAAGAATGACTCCTTTCTTTTTTTAGCAACACTATCACTTTAATTTTCCACGTGACATGTATAAGACCACAAGATTAAAGGGCATTTTGGTACATTTGACATAACTTTAATTTAGAACCACAAGATTAAAAAATTTTCTTTCTTTTCTTAAACTCCGTTCCAAGTCAAATTAGGTCATTCTTTTTGAAATGGAGGGAATAGTACTTTCTAGTACCCAATAAAGTTACTTATTATGACTTATAATTATATACTCCCTCCATTCGGTATTGTTTGTCATGATTTCTATTTTTAGAGTTAAACTATCAAAATTTTGACTAACATTTTAAGATGCATTTTTCATCATATTAATATGCAAAAAATTATAATTTATAGTACTTTTCGTATAGTTTTAGAATATCTAATTTTTTTTGTTTAAAATATCGAATTAATGTGATCTAATTTACCTTTGAAATTTAATCAAATAGACTTTTGATAAGTGTAATATGATAAATATTTTCGAACGAAGCGAGTATAAAATATCATGGATAGAAATGTCAAATGGACAAATTAAGTCAAATTTACGCAAATAGATGGGTCTAACTTGTTTAACATCCATTCGGGTCAAAATGTTAAATTGCAACCCACCCAACTAAAAATTCCTTTTAAGTGAAAATACTTTAGTGTTGCCGCTATATATTTACTAGCAAACATCGTTCTTCGTTATGATTCTTATCTGTATATTTGAATTGTTACCTATTGTGATCGAAATACTGTTAAAATGAATTTTGAATTCTTCGAAAACAATTGCTTATTTTGATTAATCCGTAATTAAAAAACAATCATGATTCATGACTAATGCATGTAAACTATAAACTCAAGATGTTTGGTAAGAGGGGAAAAAAAGGCATGAATATCCCCAGCTTATCATGCCTTATAAATATAAAAAATCACGCAACAAATTTTCTGTTTGAAGTTCTCAAGGCCTAAATAATTGATTCCCATTTTTAAGAAAATAAAAATAAATTACTCGTCAATTTCTTCAACTATTCCGTTAGTTTCATTTTAATTTATTGCACACATTTTGGTCAATCCAATATAATTGTCTATGTACTTTCATATAAAAAAAATATTATTTTCTTGAGATTTCATTTTGCTCGATGACGTGTTGTTCTTGTAATTAACATAACATGTTGCTTTTTTCCATTATTAAATTCTGAGACCAACCAAATACTCAATGAAAATGAAACAAAATAAGCTATCAATTTATCAACTTCAATTGGAACAAGGGCAATATTTTATGGCTTATTAAAATTAATCAATGTGTATAACTAAATGAGGTAATTTATTTTGATTATGTGATTACCGTATCTAGTGACACTTGAGAAATTAGACATGTAGAAGTTTTCTAAAATATAATAAGTCAAATCGAAATCGTGCTTGTTATTTATTTTATTATTTAGATTATTAGCTCAATATAAATCATAATTTAAATATTTAAATAAAATTTATTAAATTGACGTCGATGTATTCTACCTTTTACAATTAGACATAATTTTGAGATGAGAAACATTTATAATCATCCACATTGATATTTTAAAAGATATAAAATGTTGAACTAAATAGACTTCTAGAAAAGATCGATTCATTGAAACTATATTTTTGTGTCCCAATAATATTTTGGACTCATTAAAAAAAAGTTTATAGGACTCTTTCAACTTACCAACAACCCACCTTGTGAAAAGGGGAACAAAGGCAAAGGGCTTACCAACTACGAAAACTTGAATGAACATTACTTTTGCTTAATTTATTTGCCTTATTTTTTTTTACAATCCCATTTAAATATGAATATTTCTTCTCTTTTTTGTATCATTCTTTAATTATAATTTTCTATGTGTCATATTTAAAATCATAGAATTAAAAATATAATTTGATATATTTTTTCTTATTTTTAATTAAGACTATATAAGATCTGAAGTTTTTTATTTGATTAAATTTTGTGTTGAGATAAAATTAAATAAACACATTAAAACGAAGGGAGTAAATGAACTTTTAATAAATGTCTTTTTTATTGATCAACGGATCCTAACCTTGTCTGTAGTTTGTTTTTTCCTTTATTTTCAATGTGACAACCAGGAGGAAAAAAAGAAAAGAAAAATGATTAAAAAAAGAAGGAATTAAAGATGACTCTATCCACTTGATTATGGAGTAGGTGTTTTGGTCCTAGATTCCAAACATTTTAAATTTTTTTTTGGTGTTTGGTCACAGATTCCAAATATTTTTTAAAGTGAAAAGACTCAAATAAGCCATTGAACTTTCAGAAAATGCTTATTTATGCTATCAGTTAGAAGTTTAGTTAATTTATGTCATTATCATTAAAGAAAAGGCTCATTAATGTCATTATTTTTTAATGGTAGTTTTGCAAAATTATTTTTGACACGTGATCAATTATAATTCGGTCACGTCATCAATTTTTTAAATTAAAAAATCAAAAAATAATAATTCAATTTTTATTCAAAATTTTGAATTTTTTAATTAATTTTTTTTCCAAAATTATAATTTTTTTTATTAAAAAAATTGATGATGTGACCGAATTATAATTGGGCACGTGTCAAAAATGGCTTTGCAAAACTACCATTAAAAAGAATGGCATGAATACGTCTTTTCTCTAACGATAATGACATAAATAAGTCAAATTTTTAACTGATGACATAAATAATTCTTTTCTAAAAGTTTGATGACATATTTGAGCTTTTACCCTTTTTAAAATTTATGTGGAACTTATGGAATTGAAGTAGTTCAAGGAGTTGTGTATTTGTGTTTGATTATCTTTTGCAAACAATATTTGAAAAAGTATTTGCACTTGAAAGTATTTAAATATGATTTCAAAAATTAAAAATATGTCATAAGCTATTTTTCATGTGTTTGAAATTAGAATTAAACTTTTTTATGATTAAACAATATCTTTTAAATAAATAAAAAAATTATTCTATAAAAACTCGGTTGCTCACTTGGTCAAGAATGGCAGCCTTGGTCCACTCACCAAACTTTTTAGCATATATGGTAAGTCATTTTTAAAAACTGTTTCTCTGAAGAATATTTTTCAAAAATTCATCTATTAAAATGAAATAATGTTAGTAAATTGGAACGCTTTGAAAGAGTATCAATAAATGAAGTGTAAACATGAAAAAAGAACTCTAACAATTTTTTAAATTTTAAATTTTAAATAATTCACTTATTTTGAATAATAAAAAAAATATCAATAATCTATTTAATATAAACTAGATAGAGTATTAAAGATTGATGATAATATAAGTATTTGTTGGAGTAACAATATGGAGTTAAAAGATGAGAGAGTTTTGAAAGAAAAATGATTTCCGACATAAATATTTTTTTTCATAAATAGAAGAAGACGATATTTTAAAATATTTGAATTTTTCTCAACCATAAAATATAGATTTTTGAAATAAATATCTCCCAATTTTATTTTATGTCATATATACCATACACATATTCATGTTCATATCAGGCGAATCTTCCCTTTTTCTGTTTTTGTACTACTTAATTATTAGCATCTCTAGACAAAATCACGTCAATTTTCAATTGGTAACCTAAATATTTTAGTCAAAAGTTACTCACACAATTTTTATTTTATTTTATTTTGTGATTATTCCTTTCAACAATTTTCAAGGATTTTAGTATAGTTTATTAAATTCTGAAGTTTGAGGTTGACATATGTATGTGCTATTTGTATAGAAATATGTATGTATTACAAGTAAGCAATTTTTCTCTCTTTCTTTACACTACTAGTCAATCAATGTTATAAACGAGTAAACAAAATAATCAATATGACAGTATCCTATAATTAGAGCTTAAATAATGAATATAAGGAGGAGAAGGAGAGGCTTCAGAATTAATGGAACTTTTGAAACATTAATATTTAGCTCCCGTTGGCCCTAGATTATAAAATTGAAATTTGAAATTTGAGTTTTTGAACTGCGGATTTGAAACTTAAAAAGTTGTATTTAGACATGTATTTTACTCGTAAAATTTTGAATTTTGTGACCGAAAGTGAAATTTCTCTTAGACTAGTTTGGATAACTTGATTTTTTTCTTCTTTTGAAAACATATTTTTGAAAATTAATTCATAATCAAACATATATTTGAAGATAATTTGTTTATACTCTGGTGGCCAAAAATAACTTGTAGTTTATTGCATTTTGATGTGTTACTATTCTTTGTGTATTTTTTCTTTGTTATTGCACAGTATTGTTTTTCAATTTCTTTTGATTACTCTCTATTGCTTTCCTCACTAAGTAGTCATACACATTTTTTTAATTATAATTATTATTTTCAATAGTTTGTTTTGATTTACTGCAATTAAGTCAAGATGGAGTTACACTGCATTGTTGTTGTATTGTTATTTCAGAGTCATACTAATCCTAAAGCTTTTATCAGGTGTGCGTTGTCCACTTGACATGATTGAATACTTGTGTTGCTAAGTTTGTCAAAGAAAGGCCATACTGAAATTTCAAAAATATGGGAAAGTGAGAGGTGTGTAGTGGGTATTGGTAGGTAATGGATAATGAAAGTTTGTTCAAGTGATGATATTGTCCCTCCAATTGTTATGTATGTATTAGCCAGGAGGAGACTTCACCAACTTCCTGTCTTTTTCACCCAACCACTCTCTTGTGTTCCTATAAATTCAGCTACTTTTCATCTCTAACAAAAGCAGGTTGCTTGCTTACTTTTATCTGTTTCAGAATCAAAAAAGCAATGGCAACCAATGGAGAAAATGGAAGACATCAAGAAGTTGGACACAAGAGTCTATTGCAAAGTGATGCCCTTTATCAGGTAAATTTAAAGGCCATATACAAGTGTACAACTTTTTTTATGAACGTCGTGTTGATCTTAATAAATTGTTTGAACAGTATATTCTTGAAACGAGTGTGTACCCAAGAGAGCCTGAAGCCATGAAAGAGCTAAGAGAAATTACTGCAAAACACCCTTGGTAATAACTCATTTTCTCACTAATTACGTCATCCAATTGGATTTGTAGCTGGAACTAAGTATTAAATTTTTTTCATTTGGTGGAAAAAACAGGAACCTTATGACCACTTCTGCTGATGAAGGGCAGTTCTTGAATATGCTTCTCAAACTCATAAATGCCAAAAACACAATGGAAATTGGGGTTTTTACTGGTTACTCTCTGCTTGCTACTGCCATGGCTCTTCCTGATGATGGCAAGGTAATTAACTTTTTTACTAACAAAGGATAATTACAACTTCATTATAAATCCTACTAATTTGCTAGAATTGATTCAGATTCTAGCCATGGATATCAACCGCGATAACTATGAGATTGGTCTTCCAGTAATCGAAAAGGCTGGTCTAGCTCACAAAATTGAATTCAGAGAAGGCCCTGCACTACCTGTTCTTGACCAAATGATTGAAGACGTAAGTACATAAAGTATAACAACAAATAAATAAACTGATAACTTGTCCATCATGGTTAATGTGTT
Source organism: Solanum pennellii (assembly GCF_001406875.1). Taxonomy (NCBI): domain Eukaryota; kingdom Viridiplantae; phylum Streptophyta; class Magnoliopsida; order Solanales; family Solanaceae; genus Solanum; species Solanum pennellii. The sequence continues at coordinate 58,613,102 of NC_028638.1, read as the reverse complement.
TCGAATACTTTTTTTTATAACAGGGCCAATACCATGGATCATATGATTTCATATTTGTGGATGCTGACAAGGACAATTACTTGAACTATCACAAGAGATTAATCGACTTGGTCAAGATTGGTGGATTAATTGGCTATGACAACACCCTATGGAATGGATCAGTAGTTGCACCACCTGATGCACCCCTCAGGAAATATGTTAGGTATTACAGGGATTTCGTATTGGAACTCAACAAGGCGTTGGCTGCTGATCCCAGAATCGAAATATGCCAGCTTCCTGTTGGTGATGGCATCACTCTTTGCCGTCGCATCAGTTAAAATATTCGTATAGTACTATTGGTGGCAATCAACAACTCATGAGTCATGACAATAGAGGATTTATCATTTTTGAAATCCCCTGTTTTACTCAGTCGTTTATTTTTATCATTTTAGTTCGTATTATGGCAAAAGATTGCATTGTCTATGTTACCAAATGCTTATTTCACAATGTATTTGATAAATAAAAAAAGAAAGAAATTCAAGTTGAATGATCAAATGTACACAAATGTCATATGTCAATGGGGCAATGTCATAGCTTATTTTCTGTTCATCTTTGAATTCCAAGTACAGTTTTTTTAACTACTTGTATTTTACATTGTTAGATAGTGAGAAAATTAGTGTAGTACGAACCTGATTATTCTAACTACTCTTTCTTTGTTAGTGTTTGATCATAAATTTTCAGATACTTTTGACAAATATTATTTGGATAAAAATTTGAGTAAAATTTCACCATGTGTTTAGCCATAGTATTTGGGAAATATATTTCACTTTTTTAGAAAATATGATTTACACCCATAAGTTTTAAAAAAATCAAAACTAACCGTAAGTTTGTATTACAAGTCAATTGAATCTTTGTTACAACAATAACAAATAGTGTCCACGACGCTAGAGCAATGTGATAATTTGGAGTGAGTGCAACAAGCATCATTTCATACATCGTGAAGTAGACAAAACACCTGACTTTGTTATCTTGAGCCGATTGTTCATCATTTTTATTAATAACCATATCATCATTTAACATTCACCATATATATTTCATCAGTACTTTGGAATTAATGCAAAAATTTATGTAATACAACGTAAACAACAACTATAGATGGTGCTTTTGTAAAAGATAAAAAGTTCCGGATAAAATTTTAATTCTTCAAAGATCCTAAATAATGAGATTTGACTTAAATACTAAAAAATTAGAATCTGAAAATTTGAAACATTTGTCAAATAATGACAAAACATATGAACAAACACTATTTATAAATTTTTCTCTAAATATTATTTGGAAAATCTATGACCAAACGAGCCCTCATTAATTTATATAAATCTTTGATTTCAAACTTTTTTTATCCTCAGTTACATGTTTTTATAGCTACAGAAATCTAAGCGTATATTTAAGACAGAAAATTATTAGTTATACTTTTAAATTTTGATGTGCGTCAAAAGTTCTTTTTTTTGTTAAATAAAAAAGTTCAGGCATAATCAAACACCGCTACATAAATCAAATCGACCAACATTTTGTCGTTTGCGCAGCACAGCAGATTCATGATCATGATCCTAAGCAGGAGTTTGGCATAAATTTAAAATATTTTTCACTTTAATTTAAATTAGGGAGTTATAGTTATCATTTCACTAAAGTCTTTGCAAATAAATATATAAAAAAATGTTCATGCTTGAATGTACAACTTTAAAAATAAAAAATTAGCTAAAAAACAAGTTATAAACTGTTTTTTAATTGGAATGGAAATTAAAGTTGAATTTGAAATTTTCGCGTGGAAACTATTTTTAAATAAAGTGAAAATTTTCAAGAATAAATAAATATTTCTATGGCCAAAGTGGTCCAATTTTAATACATTTGATTTACGCTCCTTATCTCAAATATATATTTATTAATTTCTATCACTATGAAAATCTAATTGACCAACATTGCGGTATAAGATGACTCATAGAAATTTGTTATCCAAAATAATATTACAAAATAGATACTACTTATACAATTGAATTTCTCAACTTCGACAAGAGGGAGTTACTGAAATTACAGACGCTCTTCACCTCCAATGGTAGGTTCAAGGCACTAAGAGAGTAGAAAAAGATCGTAACTGTTAGGGAGGGGTAAAAATAATAATAAACCTCAATATAGATTAATAAATATAAGTTTAAGTTCAATATATTGTCATTCAAAATAAGATATCCTACTAGCCATACGATTTCACTCCCCTTTCATCCAAAATCTTATTTGTCCGTAGAAGTAAAAGTCTTCCATCCATACGTGACCACCATATATGATACTTAAACTCAATAAAAATAATTGTTCATTAACATATGTTTTTTTGCCAAATATTCATCCTGATTATTTGTTAGTTTTAAGTTAGCAACCACCTACCTTTATTGATTATCATTTAGAGTAAGTAGTAATCGTAGAGTTTTCTTTAGAAAATATAAGCAGTGCGCTGTCCACTTGACATAAATAGAGAATACTTTTCAACTGAAATTGTCAAAGAAAGGAACCTAATTTGGAATTAGGAAAGAGTGAGGCTGGTGGTGAGTATTGTTAGGTAATGAATTTTAAGTCAAAGAAGGAGTTGGTCGTTTGGTTATAGTCCTCCAAGAAACAGCCAAATATTCACCAACTTCCAATTATTGTCACCCAAACAACCCCTCCACTATTTACACAATATGTTCTTTCTTGTTTTCTACTACTATAAATTAAGCCATTTTTCGTCTCTACAAAAGCAGGTTGCTTACCTAAGACTAATCTACATCAGAAACAAAATATAGCTCTTCAATACCAACAAGCAATGACAAGCAATGGAGAAAATGGTAGACACCAAGAAGTTGGACACAAGAGTCTCTTGCAAAGCGATGCCCTATATCAGGTAACCAAATTAAACCCCACATTTTAATTCCTATTGTCATACAAGAAATTAATATGCAAAGCATTTTATGAACGTCGTGTTGATCTTAATAAATTGTTTGAACAGTACATTCTTGAAACAAGTGTGTACCCGAGAGAGCCTGAAGCCATGAAAGAGCTAAGAGAGATTACTGCAAAACACCCTTGGTAATAACTCTAACTCATTTTTAGTTCATCCAATTTAAAAATATTGTATGCTGATATCTTCATTTTGTGGAAAAAAACAGGAACCTTATGACCACCTCTGCTGATGAAGGGCAATTTTTGAATATGCTTCTCAAACTCATCAATGCAAAAAACACCATGGAAATTGGGGTTTTTACTGGTTACTCTCTGCTGGCAACTGCTATGGCTCTTCCTGATGATGGCAAGGTAATTAACTTATACCAATTTCTTACCCATGATAAACTTTTAAATTTTGTACTAATCTGCTTAAAATGATTCAGATTCTAGCAATGGATATCAATCGGGATAACTATGAGATTGGGCTTCCAGTGATTGAAAAGGCTGGTCTAGCACACAAAATTGAATTCAGAGAAGGCCCTGCACTTCCTGTTCTTGACCAAATGATTGAAGACGTAAGTACATAAAGTAGTTCCATGAACAATATATAACAACAAATAAATAAATTGATAACTTGTGTACAATGTTTAGTGTTGATCTTTCTTTTATAACAGGGCCAATACCATGGATCATATGATTTCATATTTGTGGACGCTGACAAGGACAACTATTTGAATTATCACAAGAGATTAATTGACTTGGTTAAGGTTGGTGGAGTAATTGGCTACGATAACACCTTATGGAACGGATCAGTAGTGGCACCACCTGATGCACCCCTAAGGAAATACGTTAGGTATTATAGAGATTTCGTATTGGAACTCAACAAGGCGTTGGCTGCTGATCCCAGAATTGAAATCTGCCAGCTTCCCGTTGGTGATGGCATTACCCTTTGCCGTCGTATCAGTTAAAATATTCAACAATGAAAGGCATGCCACCCACAGGGTTCATAACAACGGGGAATTTTATCATTTTTTAAATTCTCTGTTTTTAGTATTCCGTTTATTTTTCCCTTTTTAGCAATTGCATTGTCTATGTTACCTAATGTTTATTTCACAATGTATATTCTTATGAATTAAAAAAGAAATTCATATTCAGATATGTAACGTTCAAAATGTTCAATGCTGCTAGTTTATATATAATTTGTTCATCCATACAGATTTCGGTAATAGAAACTTCCGAATTCTGCATTCCCCTAAAATAATTAGGGAAAAGAAGAAAAAGAATCAGAACTTAAAACATGAAATATGGATCAGAAGGGGGACTATTATTCTATTTTTGGGCCAATGCACTAAAATCAACCAAATTAGATCTCAAGGGAGATTTTTTCACAAATAGGATCATTTCAGCATTCAGACTGTTATTTACTAGTTGTAGTTTTACTCCCCATTTAAGTAAATTTTAAAATGTAGTTTGACTGGACATAAGGTATAACTTGTTCAAAATTTATGGTTGGCGAGAATAGCACGACATAACTTATGCTCAGTCCTCAAAGTAATCATATTCTTGCAAATTTCAGCAAAAACTAAATACACCAAATTACATGTAGTTCTTTCAACTGATCTTTTCCAAGTACTTCGTTAGATAGTGAAAGAAAATTACCATAGATCCGGTGTACACCTATTGAATTAGTATTAGTGCATTGTAAAGTCTACTTCTGAGGGTAGCTTGGCAGAGGTTCAAATTTGAGATCACTTATTAAGGACGGAGGAATCTAAATCATCAATCATCAACCTATATTGATTCTTGAAAGCTGATTATTTTTTCTAAGACTAAACTCTTTAATTGATTTTATGTTGTAGGTGCTATTTTATTTTTCAAAAGTGTTTATCAAAAAAGTACTTCTGGTTAGAATATGATAATATTAGTAGAAATTTGTTTTTTAAATTTAATACTTTATGTTATAAGAAATTTTAGAAAATACTACATAGAAGTTGGAATATTTCATCCTCAAAATAATACTCCCTTTCAAAACATAAATTCTTAGAAAATATTCATGCTCAACCACAAGTGCCAACAAACTTAAGACAATAGTACTAAAACAATTCCATGCCCATTATTTGCAAGACAACTATTCACCTAAAATTTCCAGCTTTAAGTCAGCAACCAACTACTTTTAGTAAGTATTACTTATCACTGTGTTAACAAATCAAAAGAGTTACTTAATCCCAAAGCTTATTTTAGAAAATATGAGCAATGCATAATTATCCACTTGATCAACATACATTTTTCAAATAGAAAAGGCGGAATGATCTAGTAGACCTTCGTATTTGGCTTCGTTTGTAAGTTGGATCATTGTACTTTTGATTTTGCCAATTGAACCCTTAAACTCATTTAAACACGATATTTCAAACGCCTTTCTCATCATTTGTCTGTGCATGAATTACACTCAATTTACACATGAAATTCCACGTCATTTTTTAATGACACATCAGTATTACTATTATTTTTTAATGACATATCATGGATCATACGATTTCATATTTGTGGACGCTGACAAAGATAATTACTTGAACTATCACAAGAGATTAATCGATTTGGTTAAGATTGGTGGAGTAATTGGGTATGACAACGCCTTATGGAACGGATCAGTAGTGGCACCACCTGATGCACCCCTAAGGAAATACGTTAGGTATTATAGAGATTTTGTATTGGAACTCAACAAGGCCTTGGCTGCTGATTCCAGAATTGAAATCTGTCAGCTTCCTGTTGGTGATGGTATCACTTTGTGTCGCCGCATCAGTTAAAATATCAAGGCATTATTTTTTAAATACCCCTATTTCGAATCTTTTCATTATTTTATGCTTTATTTTTTAATTCTGTCTTTTCTGGTAAAAAGGATTGTTGTCTATGTACCTATTGATTAATTTTACTATGTATTTTCGTAAATAAGAACAAAAGTTCAAGTAAATTAAGTTTCAAGGTCATTGTCTAGTTATACAAAATGCCCAAATGATTAAAAAAAATAAAAAAAATCAAACAAATTCTTAATTTCAGATTAACCAAGCTGGGGAGGATTAGGAGTGGGAAATAAGACTTGATATTTTGGGCTTCATGATAGGTCCAATACTCAGTGGACTGTGATTTAATTGCAACTGTCCCAACATTAAAATTGAAGATGGAAATTGTGGTACAAATTGTCTTCATGTAAATGAAATTTGTGGTGTCCTATCGCGTTTCTAAAACCATGTTTTCTTTACAAAAAAGATCTGTCTCTCTCCGTAGAAAAAAGTTACATTATACAACTGTTACCTAAAATGAAATAACATTTTGTTTGTTATGTACCCAAGATTCTGGTTAAAACAAGTAATGTGATTTACTTTTCTCTTGAGCCAAGTTGATGAACGTCAAAATAAAGTTCTATATAGAAATTCATTATTTATAATATATGGAACTTACAAAAAAAATATTCAGATATTACGGATAAATGGAATTTTGTCAATTTCAAAATAAATAACTTAAAACTTCTTCTGATTTTTTCCTGGCGTAATTATTTTTGAAACAAGAAAAAGGAATTAAGTCATGTTACTTCGCAAAACAGAGGACCATAGAAAAATTACTGGAATACATGTTTTATATTTTTTTTTATTTCTAAAATTCTCTAAAAATTATTATTTTTCTTCTAATGTATTTAATGTATCTGAGCCAGTATTTAATATATTTGAAGTATATATTTCGATTTATTTTATAATACATTCGAATTACATATACTGTATCTGAACTAATTTTTAATGTATTCAAATTATATATTATTTATTCAATTTATATCATAATGTATTCGAGATACTCTTTGATGTATCCTGAAAATACGAGTTTCAAAAAATTATTGTAACTAAAAAATTATAGTCTCTTTGCATATATATATATATATATATACTAAGAAAAATAAGAGTTCCTTGCAAAGAGGAAAGGCAGCCCACAACCCACGTGTAATGCTCAAACTCAGTCGACACACGAAAGCTAAACGTAACGTTATTAACGAAATAAAAAGTCAAAGCTGCCCTTCTGAATTATGATGATTACGCAAAGACGCAATACTTCTGAATCAAAATTAATTAATACAGTTACTACTGAATAATTTCTTATCCAAATGTGAGAATAATGCACAGGTCAAATGTAAATAAAAAAAATATTTTCTTAAAATTAAACACTAGAAAAATATTTAAAACAGCAATTCAATATGCTCTACCATTGTTAGTTAGGTAAAAGAAAACTCAATTTTTAGTCTAGCAGTTATCTATTCAAATTAGTATTTCAAAATTTTCTCAAATTTGGACTAAAATAACGAACTAGTTTACTATTAGTCGATTTTATTAAGCTACTGCATCTAGAAAAGGTATCGTCGTACATTTAAAAAATGAATTGACATGACGAAAAGATGACCACATTTTATTTTCATCTTCTTCTCTTCTTCTTTCTCTCTCCTACTTGTACGATTTTTATGAATAGTTTTCCTCTGTTCCACAGCTTACATAAACCACGACTCCTTTCCCTTTTTCTTCTTGTTGAAATTTTCATCAAATTTTTTGAATTTTGAAGTTAATTTCGTTTGGTTATAATTTGATTCTTCCATCATGAAAAGAAAGGGGATGGAAGAATTAGATGATCAAAACAGGCCGATTGATAGACTCCCCTTTGACCTCTTGGCTCACATTTTTGCTATGCTTACTTGTTTCAAGGATTTGGCTCAGTTAATTTCAGCTTCTTTTTCTTTTTCCCCTTTTTGTTTAATTTGTTCTTTGTGTTTATTTGTTGTTTTTTGGTACTTGTTGTAGGACCAGTGCTGTGTGCAGGAAATGGAGACAGGGGGTGAAGGAATCGTTAGCTAGAAGAGAAAAATTGAGTTTTTCTGGCTGGAAAGTGGATGATGATTCAACAACACGCCTTGTGCTTCATGCTTACAGTCTCAAGGAACTTGATATGTATGTATGTCTGTATGACTTTTTGAGTTTATAATTAGTTTTGTACTCTATGCTTGCTACAAGTTAGTTTATTTCGTATACTCTTTTAACTAAAATATAGATGTTTGTGGTACATTTGATGAAACGCTATCTAAAAATGATGGAATTTAAAAGGATTTTGAGGTATGTGAAATGAGAATGCTTATAGTAGTAGTAAACAGAAAATTCGAGTGACTTTCTTGGACTAATTAACTTCAGTAAGACTTGTTGAATCTTTTATAGTCATGTTTAGACCATTGATGGTCTTCTTTTCAACTTTTGCAATCAGAGTAATTAATTGCTCTTTTCATCTATCTTAAGTAAGATGAGCAACACTTCAACTTCTGAAAATCTGGCTAGGTCTAGACTGTGTGGCCGTTAATAGATTCACCACATTGTCTTACCTGTGAGCTGCTCTCTCTTTGATCAGTGATACAATAACCAATAGATCGATGAAGCCATCTAATCGTGCAGAGTTACTAGTATTAAAGAGTATATACATTTTTATTTCTATATGAGATCCTATTTTCTGCAAGACTCGATTGATTTATAGCTATTATATTAGTCGTCATATATCAATAAATTGAGTTCCATGCTTTCTTATCCATCCTGAAGTATAATTGGGCGGCGATCTAATCAGATTTACAGGTATTCTAATCTAAAAAGCACCTGCAACCCTTTTGGTTCTTTTTCCGTTGTTTCAACTTTAGATGTTTTAGTGTTCAAAAATACAATATAATGATGATTAGGGAGATAACTTGTGTGATGTACTGTTCTGACTTGTTTGCTTTCTTCAGTTCAAGGAGCCGTTGGGGTTGTCAAATAACGGATCGTGGGCTGTACCAATTGTCAACTGCTAAATGTGTCAGCAATCTATCATCACTATCTTTATGGGGCACTACTGGGATCACAGATACAGGCGTTGTTCAGCTGGTATGTCGTCCTCATTGTTTATCGTGTCTGTGATCTGTGATATTAAGTAGGTCTAGTTTGATGTTATTTAGAGGTTTATGTCTATCGTTATCATGCTTACTTGAAGATATTTTGATAATGACATTTTGAACTTTCACACCTTTAGTTTTGTTGCTTTGCATGCATATGTTTTGATTCCCCGAATAAGGAAGATGTTTGTTAGGAAAAAAGGTTGATGGCTAAGGCGCTGGAGCTATCTTGTTACCTCAATCTGTTCTTAAACAATTGCTTTTAGAATAGAAAAGAGAATCATATATTAATTAGAGAAGAGAGATTTCTTCACCTGTTTAAATCTGCCTGTACTTTTCGGTGGAATTAGCTGCTTATGTATAGTTCAAGTAGACTGTTGCCTCATTTAGTTTTGGGTTTTCTGATAGATCTCCAGAGCTAATTCTCTACAGCATCTGAATATTGGTGGTACATTTATAACAGACACGTCCTTGTTTGCTATTGCTGGTAGCTGCCCACACTTGAAGGTAAGTCTCTTAAAATTTTCACCTTAAGGTTGCATCACCAATTCAGTAGTAGGTTCTAACCTCTTTTTTAATTTTTATGCTTACTTTCTCCATTGTAATAATAAGATATAACTCGAAAGTGTTTGATTCACGGGATTTTTAAGATATGAATACTTGTCCATCTCTTTTGCAGTCTATTGTGCTGTGGGGCTGCCGTCATGTAACTGAGAATGGGCTTCTAGCTTTAGTAAATAAGTGTCGCAAACTAGAGTCTATCAATGCATGGGGCATGAGGGTTACCGTGGACTGCTTTGTCGGCCTACTCACTATTAGCCCAGCTCTACAAATAGAACCTAAAGGAATGCTGCCTAATATTGCTGTCTTCTGAGGAGCCTTTAAGTTACTGTGTGACCTTTGTCTTTGGAAGGGCCATCCACCTGAGTTGTTATTGCATTATATCTTGTGTACAGCTTGTCAATTGTTTCATTGACCAATAATGCTTTGTATTTGTTTGGACATTGCCTGCTGCAGGGCTTCGAAAAGATCCGATCTGCTAGTAATCATTAAAATTCCATTTCTCCTTGTCAGATGATTCATTTGGAATCTAAAATCCTAAGAATTTCTGCAAGTGTTCAATCCAATTCATAGAGAGATTTCGTCGCACTGAAGAAGTATCACATGATAGAAACCTTATATATTGTAGTATTATATATAAGCTGAAGCATTTTAACACTCTAGGTAGCAACATGAGGAACATAACATTTTTCATACTGAAAATTAACCAAAATTCAGTTGAAGAATAAGACTACCATTGTCAACATACCAAGGGGAAAAAACTGGCAGCTAGAAAATGACATGGGATGTGAAAAGTATCTGTTACATGTTGATACTCTTCTCCAATCCCTTGCTTACTTCTATATCCAAATCTCCTATAAAATGACAAGTTATATTTTACTAGGAAAATGTCAAGTTGAACATTCATCATCTCAGACATGCCGAAGTGGATTCTAGTGTATACTGTACCTATTCCGACTCCATAATTCTACACAGGGTAATATAGTAGATATCGAGCATCCGTGGATGAAACTCATGTAACTTCTGCGTGGAACTCTCTCTTTTTCTTCTCATAGTAGAAACAACATCATTACAGAAGACAATGAAAATAGGTATAAGGTACTGGAAAAATGGATTGCTGAAGCATGGCCTGTTAATTGCACGGACCCTGAAAACATTCCAGCAGTACTGGTTGCTGTTGGAGCTGCATTCGCTGCAGTAGTATTCTTACAAACTCCAAAATGTACCCCCACCTGCAAAAAAAGTAAGTCCATTTAAGCACAAGTTCTCAAATGTTCATTTTTGTAACAACTTTGAGGCTGCATCCTTGTCTCCATAAATAAGCTTCAGTACAACCATGTTTTCTTTTCCCTCAACTTCAAGTTTATCTTCCAGAACAGTCTATTACCCAAATGTACACTATTCATTCCGTCTATTACCCAAATATACACTATTCCTTCCTTCCCAAATTGAATGTCAACCTTTACATTTTGGTCTGCTATAATATAGTGTCAACTTTCCTGAAAAACAAACTTAAACCATGGTATGATTCAAAAATATTACACGGCCTCTTTCCGGTCATCTTAAACCAGCTTTTCTTGATTCTGTATTCTGAAAAGGAAAAGTGAAACTATGGCCTCATGTAGTCATGTATGCATGCCTCCAATACATCATAAACAATTCATTATTTCAACTTTTCTCTTAGTAACAAAGTTTAGCCAAGCTGAGACATTTCAGTTGGAACCAAAAGAATGGTAATGAGACATGGTCAGATATGTCATCTGAGAAGAAACTGTCAAGTATATAGCTAGTTTTTATATTGAGATATGTACTTCTTGTCTCTTGAAGGCTGCTACAGAGAATCTCAGTGATGACCCTATATTTCTGAAGAATTGTTTCACCAACAAAACTCTTTAAGCTTAATAGATCCCTCAGAATGTTTGCAATACCCATGAAGGCGAAAACAGTTTATCATAATAAAAGCTAATGAAGCTATGTTAAGGAATTTTGAGGGTTCAATCATGACAATGTCCTTCAAGCACAAATCTTCCAATTTTTATCAAAGATTAGTATCAAAAGATCACGTCATTCATCAAAGTCATGTTTAAAATTAGATCTTCCAGGTATGTCATCATATTGCACATTTTTATTTTGAGACATAGGTTACAAAGGAGACTAGGAAGGAACATCCTATATCAGAACTTTTTGACCATATGTAGGCAAAGATGGTGCAAAACTGCAAGTCAACTCTCCTGCTGATTGCTAAGTTATTTTTTTTTAATCTATTCATATGAGGAGGATGTTAAATATCATGGGCTAGCCTCACCACTTCTACCGTGAATAATACATCAAATTTGTTTAAAGTCAAGAAAAAGATGTTGCAATCGATGTTTCAAGCTCCTGTGATCTGATAAATCATAAGCAGCATGCTATTTCTCATCTACAAGGTTTCTTCAAAAGCTATTTCTAATTGTGGACTTTCACTTCTTTTTTTTTTTTTTGGACAGACTTATGTTACTTTTTCTACTACCGTATTGAAAAAAAATGTGTCAACTACGGACTACATAATTAAAACTGGGACTCAACTTATAAGAGAATCAATCATGGTTCTTCCTCCTATCTCTCTTCATAGAGTGAACCTTTGGCACATAGACACATGTTTACAACTAAAGCAGTTATCCAAATATTGAATATTTGAGAAAAAATAACCTGGCATGCAGTGACCGTCGGGCAACCACATAGTGTCCGACCGTTCATTTGATCTAAAACATCAAAAACTCCTCCCCCATCACTTCTCTGCAGGATTTTGTTTTTCATCAGTCAATGTTGAAAATATTTAGTAATTCTGCACCAGCATCAGTAAGCAGTAAATATCTTAATACCATGTAAAAGTTTACTGCCACATAATTGGGCATCATGTTGCCTGCTGCTTTGTAACAGGCACCAATCGTATCAACAAATTGAGTTGAATGCTCTTTGCAGGCTCCATCTTGTACGGCAACTGTGGGAAAGTAATTCATTAGAAACAGAGAAGCACTTCTGGAATTAAGTGCCTTTGATTCCTTACGACTGGAGCATGAGCCAGGCACCACTCCAGGGTCTCCAGCTGAAACATCATTAACCACATATTATTGCTACAGAATCAATCCACAAACCAGAATCACCAAAAAGGAGCGCACTGATTTAGTACTTACGCTCATTTTCAACCATGTATCTCCACTGATAAGCAATTCCTTCAGCAGCTTCCTTGGAAGAGTCAGAAGTAAAAACCAACAAGCGATAATTCTTTTTAACCATATCATTCACGGTGGGCCAATCATCACCCTTTCTCGGCATCTTAGAAACAGGAAACCAATACTTGTCCAACCCAGCATCAGCAAATACCCTCGTTAAACCCTTTGGGGAATGCACATAATCCTCAATTATGATGGTGACTATTTCTGTAGGATTTGCGCTCAAAAATGCCTCCACCTCTTTCAAAGTGTTAATTGCCGGTTGCTAAAAAGCACATTTTACATATTAACATCAGAATAGGTACTCAAAAGCAATCTCACATCAAAAGAAGAGAGGGATTGTATGACATTACAAAGGCAGTGAAGTTGTAACATTGGCCACGAAATGAGTGACAGAGCCATATATCGTTCTCAAAATCGTACATATCCAGCATCAATCCCCGCACTCCATTCTAAGAAGATGGATAAAATAAACAGAAATAGTATAAAAGAGCATAAGAACTCGTGTCTTTGAACAGAATGTAGAAGAGATGAAGGTTGGAAAAATCACAAATATAAGAAACCACATACTCTCAATTGGTTTGTGACAGTGTCTTCTTGATTATAGAATGTAATTCTCTGAGGGCCTGTCAATAATGGTGCATTTACCATTGAAAAGGCATTATGGGTCACCAACCACGAGTATTTGTTGAAGGGCAATCCACTGATCTGCTCATTGCCAAGTCCAAAAGGAGAAGAAAAGCATTATACATACGTCATCGCTACTCAAAAAGGACAACAATAGCACACTCAGTGTAATACCACAAGTGAGGTTCGAAGAGGGTAGAGCGTTTGCAAACCTTACCCTAACCCAACCTCATTTTGAGATAGGGAAGTTATTTCTGATAAAACCTCAGCTTAGAAAACAGAAACTGCAGAGTAGAGTAAAGAAAGTTAGAAAGAAACTTACAATGGAAGTAGGTTCTATAGCTTGTCCTCTGATGCAAAAGGGCTGACTCTTTCCCAATTCAGGGCAATTACCACAGTATAAAGAAGGCCCACAATCCGTAGCCGAAGCACATGAATCAAGAAGCTGTAATATTCATGAAATTTCAGCTGAAACCCACAAATGAAAATTGAAAATTGCACGGATCTGCAAATGGGGTTCAAGAATTCATACAAGAATTGCGTATAGAGACCGCAAATATTCAAGAAAATGAGTATTTTTCCCAAATAATTCCTTGTTGCATAATGTATATATCAAGAAATCAAGAAAGAGAGAGGAACCTGGCAATTCCCATTAGAACAAGCAGTTGAACAAGTGATGAGTAAGCAGTGAAGAGCTAAGTGACACAGTACCAAAATGAAGTAACCATTAGCGCCTCCTCCTCCTGTGCTGTGTCTTCTCCACATACTGTGCTTCTCCGAGAAACACGGCAGCATGGGATATTAAATGAAAAACACTAGTCTTTTGATAAATCAAATATTGTCGCATGTATAAAAGGAAAAGAGCAAAAGGCAAAAAGTCAAGAAATAGAAATAGTGAGATTTATGAGAGAGGACAAAGAAGATGCCAATTTTTGTGCATCTCTATCACTGTCTGCCAACTGCTAAACCAACTTTATTACTCCCTATATTGGTGGTTACTTGAGGCGAGCCCAATAAGTAATCTCCAAGTTTAAAAATGACAAAATCTATAAATAACTAGTTTTTTTTTATTTATTTTTGAAATGTATGATATTAGCAAACGGACAGAAAATATGCATCCCATAGCAAATAAAATTATACTCTACTTATTGTTATTCTTATAGTAACCTGTATTTATAAGGTTAACCAATGAACAAAAACAGAAATAAGATGAAGCAGAAAATTCATAAAATACAAGAATTAATCCGAGTCTACAGAAACTACTGTGTATCTCTAAGAAATTTAATCCCCTCACTGTACCCAAGGTTATGGATTAATTTCTCCCAAGATAGAACGGATTAAACCTGTTAAAGAAATAACGGTACCTCAAACTTCAACGAACTTAAGAACAACAACAAGTCACACAGACTCAGTCGATCGACACTTTGATTTTATTTGAGAGAAAAATAAATGCAGAGAAGGGAAATTTTCAGTGTTTGAAAAAATTGAAAATTGACTTCCTTTTATAGTCATTTTCAGCAAGGAACGTGTCTGTTCAGTGACTGTTAAAGAAATAGCGGTACCTCAAACTTCAACGAACTTAAGAACAACAACAAGTCACACAGACTCAATCGATCGACACTTTGATTTTATTTGAGAGAAAAATAAATGCAGAGAAGGGAAATTTTCAGTGTTTGAAAAAATTGAAAATTGACTTCCTTTTATAGTCATTTTCAGCAAGGAACGTGTCTGTTCAGTGACTGTTAAAGAAATAGCGGTACCTCAAACTTCAACGAACTTAAGAACAACAACAAGTCACACAGACTCAATCGATCGACACTTTGATTTTATTTGAGAGAAAAATAAATGCAGAGAAGGGAAATTTTCAGTGTTTGAAAAAATTGAAAATTGACTTCCTTTTATAGTCATTTTCAGCAAGGAACGTGTCTGTTCAGTGACTGTTAAAGAAATAGCGGTACCTCAAACTTCAACGAACTTAAGAACAACAACAAGTCACACAGACTCAATCGATCGACACTTTGATTTTATTTGAGAGAAAAATAAATGCAGAGAAGGGAAATTTTCAGTGTTTGAAAAAATTGAAAATTGACTTCCTTTTATAGCCATTTTCAGCAAGGAACGTGTCTGTGACGACAACGACGCGAGGGGACATCTTCTTCTTAGCTCTTCAAGAAGTAATGGAAGTGTTTCCTTCTATAAGGACAACAATTTCTCTTTCTTTTGCCGATATGGGAGAAATGACTTTTTATTTGCACTTTGCAAATGACTTTTCATTTTCCCTCCAAAGTAGTTCCCCCACTTTTCATATTCTCTCTTTTCTTTTCCCATTCACACTTGCTAAATCCCAACAGTTATAAAATACAATAACTATTCAACCTTATTATATTTATTATTTCTGAAATTTTCTCATATTAAAATTACTTTTTATCCACGACTTATTTCTAAAATTTTCTCATATTAAAATTATTAACATTGTCATAAAAAGAACAGAATCTTGACTATTGTTATCTTTTAAACTTTATCTGCATGGTGATTTTGAGTATGAAGATGTCATAATTTTAATTAGTATTCCATTTTTGACACCCTAATTGAAGTCTGCACTTCAATCGTGCTAGTGTTGCCTAATATTATTGGCTTACTTTTATAGGAGTAAGTTCTAGTGGGGTTTCCTTTTCACGTGGTGGTGGGACACACTTTAAATTAATGGGACTTAATAAAAAAAAGGAGCAATTATTTCTCTTTAATGTTTCAAATGGGAACGGCGCCCATTTTCTGTACAACTAACAGTTAGGTAAACCTATAAATAAGGGTGCCATAAAATTATGAAAAATAAAATAAAATTATGGCTTGCCCTATTATTATACAACACCTAGATTGACTCAGAAAATTTTGTCTAAATATTTTTAAATAATATATTTTTATGGTACATAGTTTTTTATAATCATAATATAAGAAAAAATATTTTATTGAGTATTCAAATAAATTATAAAAAGAATAAAATTTAATAAAAATTGAATAGATTGAGTTATGATCCTGCATTAACACATAACTTTGAGAGGATCATTAACCCACTCATTTATCAACTCAATCTCTTTTAACATTGTTCAAAACTCCCGATTGCGTACACGAAATTCAGCATGACGCTTCAAACACAGAAAAACACTCGGCAATTTAATTATAAACACGTAGAAGTTGTTAGGCCACTGGTGAGACATGAGACCAGCATCGACTTTAACAAGCCACAAGGTTTACATGAGTTTGATTAAATTAAGAATAATTCACTGCATCATTTACACGAACTATATCATATTATCAGTAACTGCAGGAAAAAATAAGGTACAAATGTAATTAGCAAACCATGGCTTGATAATAGAACTTGAAAAGTGCACAAACGTAATGTATTTATAATTTGGTATATCGAGTGTGTTAGTAAATAATGTGGTGTGGATGTCATGTATCAAATCCACACTTCATGACTTTAAAAGACTTTAAGTATGACTTTAGGAGCTTTAATAATGACTTTAAAGATCTCTTTCATGACTTTGAAAGATTAAGCATATACTTGCTTTCTATATATAGTCATCTTATATGTAGATACAAATACACTAAAATATTGAAAGATTGAAAGAAAAATATTATCACTCTTTCTCTCTATTTCTTTGTTATTAAATTATAATACTTTATTTTATAACAAAGTGCATTTTTTTTTAAAAGAATCATTGCCGTCATCTATCACATGACATAAGAAACATGTTCTTGCAGCACATATTATCAGCGAGAAATTCATGCCATAGCCTTTATTTGCGATAAGTTATGATTCCCACTCAAATTTAGGCAACTAATTAAGAGCTTAGTTATGAAAATAACGTTTTCTATTTTATTTGAAATTTTTAAAGTTGAAATTGGAGTTGTGTGTCCTGATATTTCGTTAAAAAAACTATTTTAAATATACTTTTTTTCTCGTCAAACATGCATTTCCCTCGAAGACAAAAAACCCTGTTGATCCCCGGTGTATTGTTCGACAGTGCTATCAACAAAGACAACAACTACATCACGTTCATACTCCGAAAATTTTTCACCACTGCTTTTATGTTCCCACCAATAAATTATGTAACAAAAGGCTACATCATTAGGATTATAGGCATTCATTTTTGTGCAATGTGATTGAAAAACATTAGGATTCATATCTTCCCAACCAGCTGCAATAAACATAAACCGCATGTCAAAATCACATGCACAAAGGACATTTTGCAAAGTTATAATCCTTTGTGGTGGTTAAGACGCGCCTGCTACTTCTTTCTTTGGAGCTCCCCTTTATGTATGTCTCATCAACTGCACCAACACAATTATATCAAACACGAACATAGAACTGTTGAAGCTAGACAAACAGATGGATATAATCAGCTTTTCAATCAGTCAACAGTATAAAAAAGCTAATAGAAAATATTGCTCTCCATTTATAATCTTACAACATTGAAAATTAAAGACTCCTCAAGTATTAACAGTAAATGCTGAATTGACAGCTTAAGATTTTACCTTAAAGTAAAGCCATAAACAACTACTATGTCGAATCTTTAGATTTATACCAGACATAGGTGCCAATTTGACTAAATGCTTTAGCAACTTTTCTAACGTGTCAATTAATTGTCTCAAACATTCACTTACCAGCGATGAGTTGTTTTGGTTTATCATGTGGAACATGCATCTGAAACTGTAGCGCAAGACAAAAGCAGCTATTATCCGCCGACGAAATGTTTCAAGTTAGAAACCTGTAGGTTCATATATACGCGTGATATCCCCAAAGAAGATAACAACCCAAGCCATACCAATCCTGGATGTATGTTGCTGTGTACAAGAAAACGACCGTTCTTGGCAATCTATTCACACTGATCAGAAACTACAACGTGTACGATGTAATCCTCAATGTCGTGTCTTACTCGGTGCCACTACTGGATAGGCTTATATTATTTCCATGGACACATAAGCAACCTGCGAAAATTTAAAAAAATACAATGTCAATACTAGTAGTACTGGACCAGATTACCTAACAAGAAGCACAAATAATGAAACATGACAAAGAAATATCATGATACAAAAGAAGATATTCTGAGGATCCTACACCAAGTAAATTTTCCATAGAGAATTGTACGCATAGATAATCATTACACACGTATAAAGTTGGCATTTCTTCGTAATAGAGTACAACATAACCAATTAGAACCACTATTTTCTCAAATTTGTCCGAGGTTCTCAACCCACTAAATTTATCATTTTCTGGCCATATGGACAAACATCATGCAAATTGATTATCATCAATACAAAAAAATTTCATGATATATTGCAATTGGGTAAATGACGACTTGCTCAAAGTAGATATCCATGTCAAAAAATTATTTTGCTTCCACCTTGTCTTTCTTCCACTTCAAATGTTCCCTAAAAGATTCATGTATGCTGTCAATAGCTGTAGCATGACCTTTTTTCGACATGTAGATTAGCCATCATCTATTGCCATAGATTGATCAGTCATTGTCCACTTCCCTGTCCCAGTACCACTACTTGCGACATGCGTATGCCAAATACCATCAGAGTAGTCATCACAAGATACAGGTTCTTTACCAACTCCAGTTGCTTCATTTGATTGGGCTGTGAAAACAAGCAGTGACGAATGATTTTCAAAATGTCATTGTTGAATCCCCTCATGCCCGTACATGGTAATGTTTATGTTTTTTTCTCTTTTTCTGTAAAATATTGAAAACAAAATGTTAGCTCAATAATAGAACATACATACTTTCACACCTCTAGATAACTTACCAACACATGATCCGCCCAAATCTCAGATGGACAAGTACCTCAGTTATTTTCAGGATCCCAACCATATCCATAGCAACCTTGAAGGATGTCCTCAATTTTTTTATTTTTTTTGCTTCTATCCTTGATCTGTTGCACTTGAACTTAATTTGGTGTTTGTCATAAGTTTCTTACTTGCCAGAGTTCATCCAAAACTCATCTATAACTTCCCTCCAACGTGGACCATTAAGGGAAGAACCATTAAATACATACTTCCTCTCATCATCATGTAAGATATGGATTAGAATCATTGTCTTGTCTTCTGTCCATTCATGTGGTTATCTCATAACAACAATAAAAGTACCTAAAAAGAATGGATCACATGATCAATCAGGTGGTCGATGTTGGAAAAAGGAATGAGCCAATAAAAAAGCAAGGCCCTTGAAGTAACAGTAAACTCTTTCTTAGAAACAGATGATAATGATAATCATAGAAGAGCTCCTCATCTATCCCAGGCAGTCATTGTATCTGGCTGATAATGATAATTATAGAGGAGTTCCTCTCCTGCACAAATTCTTTCTTTGGCAAATATACCAACTCTACGACACCAGCCGCCATAGTAACCTGTCAAAGAGGAGTGTTATTGGATCTAACATAGACAAACCAATCCAGGGAATGCCTACAAAAATTTCAGCAACTTGGATCAGGGGACTGGTTTGCGATCTTCAACTTCTCACTCTTCCACCAATAAGCATCATTGTACAAACTACATGTACACAAGACAAGTGATTTACGTAAGACTACAGTTGAGGCCCTACCCTATGGAGTAACTTAACAAGGTATGAAGGGCAAGTTGCTTCTCATGCCTGATACTTTAAATTGAAGAGAAATGAAGAACTTTCATGATCCATAAATTATTCCAGGCTTATCAGCTTCATGGTGTGACATTATTTCACCAGTATGCTCCCCAAGGTTCTCATGCTTTCCATCACCATTCTGTTAGTAATACTAAACATGAGCCCAAAAATAACAAGGATATAAAGACAGAGAAAGAAAAAGCTTAACACTGTTCCAAGAGATTACCTACAAGAAATCACCCCAGCCAGACACATCAGATCTTCCAAGAAGAACCTGCAAATTAATGTAAGGAATTACAATTAGCCTAAAGCTGGAACTAACCAACCTTCATTTCTACCCTAGACACTACAAGAAAGTAGGCAACGACATTTAACTATTGACATGTATATTAAATATCATGATATTAATGACATTTGATTAAAAATATCTAAGTTATAGGGACTTTTAATGCAAATGTCACAATATAAGTCGGCATGTAGTAACATCTACAAACAAATAGAGGAAATTTTCTTACATTTATAACTTCAAAGTTTTACTAATGGAAAGTAAAAAATATCAGACCCGTCTACGGTTCTCTTAGAAAAAGGAAAAGAGAGTACTCTAGCATTCTTCTCTCAAAAACACAAAAACCCTAGCACCTCAACCCTCAGTGGCAGTGATGTCAACTGGACTGTTTTCGCCGGTGATTGTTTTCTTTGGAATCTCTTAAAAGAGAAGTGTTTTATCTTGCTGCCAATAGATTCGACTTTATCATAATATAGTTTTTGTTGATTGGAATCTAAAGCAAACAGAAAGTTTACAGGGTACTTCCTTTTGGACTTACTTCATATCCCTTTCCAGCACACCGATCAATTTCTCGAAGTTCAGAGTCGCGCTCCATTAGCAGATACGTGGATCTTACCGGGTCATAGAGAATCAATAAGTGAGATAGACACAACAGTTGATAATCCTCAAATGTTCTGATTAAAGAGAACTACATTTGTGGGTAAGTGCTTACCTCTATTTAGTTCTGTTTTGTTCACTCGTCTAAATTCTAATTGAAATGCGGTTGAAATAGTTGTGTTTTTTACTTTTACTATGATGCCTCTTGAAGATCATCAGTTGAATAACATTATTATCCCTCATTCAAAGACTCCTCCTATACAATCTTTTAACATGTACTAAATATTTATGTATATGGCCTTCTAGATTTTTTGTCTCACTTTGTAGAAGTGTATAATGTTGAGTTGGCACTTCAATATATTTTCACCTCTAATCTGGTTTATTGTCTTTGTAAAACATTATCAATTTGGTCAAATCCGATATTTCGTTAATGATCATCACTTTTAAAATTTGATCTACTTGCTCAGAAGGCATTTGCAACAGATAGGCAAGTAGAATGAACAATTTGAAATAGATTAGATGCTTTCATATTTCTGGACTACTTTTTGAGGGCATATTTGAGCTTAGTTCTTGCTTTTCAATTATCTTTGTTTAGGGAGCGGATTACTCGTCTTCTCATGCATGATCTTTACGTTACTTTCAATATTAGAATACTTTTTATTTTTACCCTTCCATAGGAAATCCCTTTAATAAGTTTAATATTCATCATATTCAAGAATTTTGGAACACCCATGTCTATAACAAAAAGCAACACACTTGGGGGTAAGTTTGGTAGGGTGTATGCAGTATGTATTGGTAATGTTGGTATTAGTTATGCTTGCATTAATTATGATGAGGCTATTTTTTATGTGGTGTTGTTATGGTGTACTAAAAATAACATGCATTGCATAATTTCTTTTGAAAAAATTGTTTACAAAAATACCCTCCACAAATACGGTGGAAAAGGTTTAGAGGGGCAATTGTATCTTCAAAAGTGCTAATGCATGCATGGAAACCTCTTGCATTGCTAATACCATGATTTTTCATGTATCAATTATATATAACATAATAACAAATATGAGTGTATACCTAACAAGGTATCAGTTCTGATGCATCCTACCAAACAAACCATAGGAACAAAATGCAATTCATATGTTGGCACTTTTAATGAAATTAAATAAGTTTAACATTCATCATTTTCAAGAAGTAATATTTGTTCAATTTTTATAGAATATATTCTTAATAATATTTATGTAACTATTAATGAAATTATACTCATTACTTCCTTCAAACTAAATTTAATTCTATAAAAAATATTATACATGCAAGTAATATGAATAAACAAGAACACAAAATAGTCATTACTCTTTCAATCTTTTGAATAAAAGAACATTAACTTGATGAGGCTTGGAGTTCCAAAGAGAACATAAGCATGGTTGCAGAAGAAATTATAGACAACAAATTCTTCAACTTTGCTTAGGTATCCTACAATTTCCCTCCTTTTATTTTCCAAAATCTGATTTTGAAAGAAGTTGTCATTATTCCTTCAAAGCATCAGGTTGTTGCAACAGGATTGTTGGGTACTCAACCTACCTAAGTTTAGATTTAAAGTTTCTGGAAGACTACATGTTTTAGATCTACTCAAGGATTATTAGAGGCCAAGTTCAGTTTAGTTTTCAGAGGTGATGGTAAGTAAGCTCTTGAATTTTTGGTTCTTTTTTTTTTTAAATGATGGTAACATATATTCAACTGCATTAATAGTGTGCTGGCCATGGTAAAGCAAAAGTAGAAAGCCTATGTACATTTCACAAGGCTTCTAGAAAGTCCAGTATGGAGTTGGCCTCCTCTATACAAAATCCTTTAGACAGAAAATGCAATTCTTCTCAACTTACTGGATAGAATTGCTCTTATCTTAAAAACGTCTGTTATTACTTATTATCCAAATGGTCAACCAAATACAAGAACGAATAGCTATCCACCATATCTTTTGCCTAAAATTGCTCCCTGCTTGGTCCCAACGAATCAGAAGCTCAAAATTGTTCCCAGGCATCACCCATTTAAGGTTTCTAGAATGAAAAAAAGCTGCAAAAATTGTGAGGTATAACCACGGTGGATGAAGAGATGGCTGTTGTTCTCATTGGTGGCTTTGCATAAGAAGCATCTAGAGCTCATCTCTGAAGTTTCTCACGAGTGAGACAAGCCTTTATAGCTACTAGCCAAGAAAAACAGTTGACTTTCGAAGGAACTTTGGCCCTCTAAATATGCTTCCAGGGCCAATGTGTCTCATGTTGGCCTTCATTTCCAAAATAAGCATATTTTCCCCTAACAGTGTATATCTTCTTACCCCTGCCCTACCGAATCATGGAGTCGTCAACTTCAGAGATATCCCTCCTCCTTTCTATAGTTTGCAGAAATATTATTTACCTCCATTTCCCAGTCATTGGATCCTCCTCTGAGAGTGATGATACAACCATTTAGATCCTAACTTCAGTGATAGTAGCCTCTGGACTAGAGGTAATACTGTAAATATCATGAAAGCTTTTCTTTAAGGTTCCTGTTCAATCCAGAGGTCAGACCAGAAGGCAGTTCTCCTACCATTTCCAAAAGAGATCTCAAAATTTCTTGAGAAGTCTTCCCAGTGAGCTTCTGATGGACTTCCAGATGCTTACTCCATAAGGTATGGTGACTGTTTAGATTTAAGTGCACCAAATGCACACTACTATCAGTGCATTAGGTTCTAAATGAACGTATTTATTTCCTAGAGAAAAAGTACAAAGGTTGGTTTCACTATATTTCTGATTCCCTAGTTATGGTATTAAATAATAATGCTAATAACAACCAATCAAGTAAAAACAGGTGCAGATATTTAGTTGTTCACATATGATATTCATGTTCTTTTTATGATACAATGCACTAGAAGCATCTATAATCGATTTGATTCACAGACTAATTTCAGTTGAGCAAATTCTTAAAAGTTTTGATATGTTGTATCTTTCAACATTTCAAACTTGACGAAGAAAGAACTTGAGAGGAAAAAAGTGTGAATGAAACGAAGGAGGAAAAACAAATATAGAAGGCAAGAAATAGGTGGACCATAATCAATCTGAAATGGAAAATTCATTAATATAACTTCTTTTCTTGTGCTACAAAATAACAGAAGTCAACAAATTACATACAGCAGTATTTAAAAGTTTTTTTTAATCTATTGTTCACCCTACTTGACAACTTAGCATGATACTTTTACTATAACAATAATATGTATTTACTCTGGTCGAGAACAATAATAATTATTTACAACGATATTTGCCACAAATTATAGTAGCTTGTAATATGTAATTTCAATTAGTAAAGAATATTGGAGTAGTTTGTCACCCTCAGAATCTATGTAATTGGTCTCTAAATAGATAAAATAATTTTCTCAAGATCTTATTAACCATGTTTCTGTAAGAAATCAAAAAAGGAAATAAAACAAACAGTAAATGAATATTGGAAGGTTGAGATAAGAGGCTCAAAAAGTCAAAATGAAAATTGAACCATATGATATGTGAATGAACATTTTTGTGCCAATTTCCATTCACATTAGACAAATGCAGTGTTAAATAGTAAAAGAATGACAAAACTCTCATATCAGTGGTTAATGAGATGGGTGGACTCCTTATAAGGCTTTGAAAATCCTCCTCCATTAGAACTAGCTTTTAGGGTGTGACTTAGGCCAAACACCTTATTCAACACGGTAACAGAGTGGGGCCCGTCTCACTCGATGTTGGGCCCCCCAAAAATCAAAATTGCCCACGCACCAGATGCTAAGCACTGGGCGTGAGGTGGTGTGTTAATAACAAAAGTCTCACAGCAGTGGTTAATGAGATGGATGGACTCCTTAGGCTTGGGCAATCCTCCTCCATTCGAGCTAGCATTTGGGGTGTAAGTTAGGCCTAAGATCTAATTTTACATGCAGTATCTACTTCAATGAATACTTTTTTCCATGTGGTTGATAATATTTTGAGCTCTTGATTTTCCAATTATTAGGCCATCCTTAATAATGATTGGAATACCGAATATCGAAGATCGAATTCTAAAATTGAATTAGTGTATCAAGTCATTTTTTCCATTTATTATGATTATTCCATTTTACACATCATGCCAAGAGACGCAAATCCACAAGTTTAATCTGATGGTTCAGTTTTTAAAATATTTTAGCATTAATTCATCAAATCTTTAAAATTATGGGTTAAGATCTAATATTTCTTTAAATTTTGGAGATTCCATTCGGTAACGAAGATATTAAATACCGATGAGCTTGTTATGGAAAGGCTAAATATACAACACCGAGTTGCTTGCTCATAAAACTAATAGGTAGGAAATAGAAATAACCAAAAAAAAATTAGAAAGAAAAACATTTAAGCATCAAACACCGTTTAATATAAAGTTGCTTGATTTAAAAAAAATCAAATTTATTATTCTCATTCAACCACTCTTGTTTTCTTTTTATGTGGATATTGTAAAAATATGACACATGAGCCTAACTCAACCTCAAAAGTTAACTCATGAAGGGAGGAATGCTCAAGTGCATATAAGTCGTTCATGATACCATTCCCCAACCAATGTGGGATGTAGCCACACTAACACTCTTTTCACTGGATTCAACTAGGGCATGGAATGAGAGTCTAAATGGGGATGAATCTGACACTAAAACTATATACTTATAGGACATGGATATAAGTCAACCCCAAAAGCTAGCTCATGAGTTGAAGATTGTTCAAGTTCATATAAGTACCATTGTGGGATCTAGCATGCTAACATGTAAAAAGTAGGTTATATATGTTAGAATATCATAAATCAAAAGTAATGCAATTACATCTTTAAATTACTGAGTCAATATCCCATGATCATATTCAATGTTTATAAGATGTAGTTTATTTGTGAGCCTCTTTAACGGACAATACATACTTGAGTGCTTCTTTATTATATATATATA
>NC_028638.1:58550667-58586924 GCF_001406875.1 Solanum pennellii | reverse complement strand
TATATATATATATATATATATATGTGGTGTCCAGGCTAGTTTCTGCGCACCTTGACTAATTCCATAAAACATGCCACCTCTACCAACAACAAGTACCACGTAACTCTATCAATCAAGGTTAGGACGAATGAGAAGAAATCACCTAATTTTTTTGTTTCCAACCTCATTGACCAATATTGGTTGCCTCTATTGTATAACAACAGGGATGATTTCAAAAAAAAACTGTACTTCTAATAATATTCGCTAAATGAAAATGTTTGTGTAAGTAACTACGAGGATTAATGTTAACTTTTAATTTCTTCCTAATTAACTTGCTTACTGCGACATCTGTCACTTCCAATCACATACAAGAGGCTATCAATTTAACTAACACAATTAAATTGGAGAGGAACCACAGAAGTAGGTGCAGCATGAGTAGAAGAAGAATGTCTCTTGTTCCAAAATTAGTTAGATTTTTGGTTTTTTGATAACCGAGCAATCTGCCTGTGACCTGCCCTTTGGATCAATCACAGCCTTATAAAGTCGGTGGATAATGGGTCCGCCCCTCCACCCTTCACCACACTGTGGGGCTTGAACTTGTGACCAAGCCACAAATCCTCCACCTTTTGCCACTCGAGCTAGGCCTTAGGGGCAAAATTAGTTAAATTTTCCTAGAATGTTAAAAAGAACTCCTACTGTTTCATATATAATCCCCATTTATGTATACTGTGGTTAATGAAATTTGTAGGCATATTATTTTAATTTAGATGGTTGTGATTTCATGTGAAGTTAAAAGAAACCAGTGACATTGTTTTATTGCCGAGATTTCAAACTTATTGTTGGAATTAGTTGAAGAGAACTTCTGTTTTTCAACATATAATCCATGTTTATGTGATCTACTGTTAACAAATTTGTAGGTATAATGATTATTATTTGAATTTAGATGCTTATGATTTAATTTAAAGTTAAAAGAAACCATTGCTGATATTTGTAGGATGTATTTAAAATATTTGCACTAGTGTCAATATAATTCAAATAAATTCCAAACACTTTTTAAGTTGTTGCAAACAATAAGCTAAAAATATATAATGCTGAAATTTGATAAATGTCATAAAGAAATGTCATTATATGTTTGGCGACATTAGCCTATATATTGGAATTTTAATTGTCACATTTCACAAATGTCATAAATAAATGTCGTAATTTTTTTTAAAATTTTTAGAAAGGTGAAGCTGAAATGTCGTAAATATTTTGCCGACATTTACTTAGATGTCGGAAAATTTCCGACATTGAAATTTGAGACATTTATGCCAAATGTAAAACAAATGCCTTATGTAACTTAATACGACATTTGTTGCAAGCTTACTTTCTTGTAGTGGGTGCCTCGGGCTTCCTTGCCCAGACATGTGGTGTATCTGGCGCATAACAATAATCATAGAAGAGTTCCTCTCCTGCACAAATTCTTTGTTTGGCAAATATACCAACTTTGTGATCTCCACCCGCCATAATAACCTGTCACAGAGTTAATTGAGCATTACTGAATCAACCATAGGCAAATCAATCTAGAGAGTGCCTACGCAAATTTCAGCAATTACCTTGGGGTAGCAATTTGGATCAGGAGAATGGTTTGCGAACTTCAACTTGTCACCTTTCCGATAAGCATCAAGCACACACTACATGCACACAAAACAAGTGATTTGAATCAGACCATAGTTGAGGCCCTACCCTAAGGACTAACTTAACAAGGTATGAACGACAAGTCGCTTCTCATGCCTGGTCATCCAAATTGAAGAGAAATGAAGAATTTATAAGATCATAAATCTTTCCACGCCTATCAGCTTCATGGTGTGAGATTATTTCACCGGTATACTCCCCAAGGTACTCGTGCTTTCCAACACTATTCTGTGAGTAATTATAAACATAAGCCTAAAAATAACAAGGATGTGCAAATAGAGAGAGAAAGAGCATAACTATTCTGATACCTTCAAGAAAGCACCCCATCCAGACACATCAGACCGTCCAAGAAGAACCTGAAAAAATTAATGCAAGGGATAACAACAAGCTCAGAACTGGAACTTGAAAACATCCATTCTTACACTAGAGCAGCTCTAACGTCTAAAGATAATACATGAACAGGAAGGGCGAGGAAGAAAAGAGAGCAACACAGTTTTAAAAGCCTCACAAGACCTACAGTGAGAGATACATTATTAAAAATTAACATTTATTCAACGTTTGTCCATTACAAGGTCTAACATGAATCGAAGGTTGAACTAAAAAGACTGGTTCATACCCGAACTTAAAATACGATAATGCCAAACTCAAACTTTATCCATCTAATTGAACTTCGAGAACAGAGAGAGGAACAAATAATAATCATTTGTCTTAGTGGCAACCACTAACTTGGAATAATAATAACAAACTACCCTTCACAAATAAATAGTGATAATTACCCTTTGACGTTGTTTGAGAAGAAGCTTCATGTTCTCGCAGTCATTACTGTCACCTCTTTGTGGAGGAATATCGAGAGTCCCATCACCACAGCTGCAAAAGCCAAATAACATAGACATGGAAGCTTTATAACTGAAAGTGAAGGATATTAAAATGAACATATTAGGTGTTCTTTGATTCATTTACTAGTTATGTGGGTTTTATAACATAACGATTGTTCATATGTAGCAACTAAACATGAAGGGCTCTCAAAAGTTGGTTAATAATGGAGGAATTGTTATACAAGAATTGCTTACTTGAAAAGCACATTTTTGTCCTTAAAAGTTTAATCCCATTGCTTATACATGCATTTTTATTCCATATTATGTCGAGTGTATAGAATAAAAATAGATTTCTGCATAATTTAGTATGTGACTATGTGTATTATTTAAAACTACCATCCAACTGTTGCATTAGTGATGAGATTGTTTTTCTTATGCAGCCAACCTCACACACTTGTTCTTTTATATAAGATTCTATGTCACGATTAACTACTCCAATACTACAACAAAAAGACCTTTTAACTCTTGATGAAACATAAATTGATGTCAACAATCACTTGAGCTTGAAAAGCTTGCTCGTCAGTTGTCACTCGCTCAGCAATAAATAATTATCAGCCATCAAATAAATCAATAAGGTTGGTCATAATTTATTTAATTTGCAACATAATTTATGCTTTTTATTCTACAAGTAGACAGAATATATTTGGAAAATCTTCAATGTTTGAGGGAAATCAGATGGGTGATGCCAATGCCAGGAACACAAAGGAGTTAAGGAGGCACTAAGCAGTAAGGATGAAAAGGAACTTTATCCAACCAGAATGAGAGATGGAGTATTGTCCCAACATGTATTATTGTAGGATATAGAAACCAGAGGTGTTTTGAGGATAGCAATGCAATATCTAGAAGTTGAAGATATTTTTGGTGTTAACAGGAATGTTTAGTAGAACTAAAGATATTTTTGATGTTTCAGACTACATGTAAGAAACGAACAAAGATGGCAAGTTTCCTCTATTTTATAACTGTCTGTTTGGAAGACTATATGGTTGGTATGGTATACTTGTTAATACATAGAATGTTACCATTATATTAAAAACATAAAACAATCATTACTAACATAATCTCGGAAAAATTTCATATAAACTTCTGGATAACCAATGTGGCATTTGATTTTCCGTAATAAACTCTACAACAATCTATGCACTATTGTATTATTTCAGCCTGGGAGGAATAGCCTAAGATAGGGCCAGTATGGTCGGTGGGGATTCATACTGACAATCTCAAGTTGGTAGGATTTGAGGCGTAGTAGTCTAGGTCTTAAAATAAGACTACGCATATTAAGAATACATCAATAAGAGTACATATCAACAAAATTACCTTAAAAGTAGATATTGTATAAAGACCCCTTTATTATTATTCTCAGCTAACAAGCTCACACTACCATCCACCGAATAGCAGTCCCTTCATAATTATGCACCGTGTATCAAACCCTTCTTAATTATTCAATGCATAATAATTTATACATTATAGGCCTTGCACAACTAGTCCACGAACCAAACAAACCCTTATGTGTGTTAGCTTGGAACATGCAAATTAAAAATCATAGTTTAGACTGTCGATAAAGAAGAGTGAGAGCATGGACGGGCGATACAAGATCTCAAAAACGCAAGATGAATGGAAATTAGCAACCACTAGAAATAAGAAGGTACACCAAAGATGGGCAATCTGAAGAACGGATGGTCATAGGCACTAGAAATACTTCCAGCTTGACACTGCAAACTTGAATCACCAACTTTCAGGGAATAGATAAAAACAGACAATAAATATATAGCACTACCGGGAGCTCACCTGATCCAACAATTTCGGCAAACATCAGGATCGCATTCCCTGTCAACAGCAAAGCAAGGGCATTGTCTGCTTCTACACTGACCTTTTACGCAAAAACAACCACGAAAGTGATTCTTGCAATTCTTGAAACTTTTGCATCTAGAATATAAGAATGACAAAGCGTAGAAGCAGAACTAATTAATATAGGCACAAAACTGTGGTTAAAGAGATGTTTAAGAGACCGAAAAGAAAAAGAAAAAGACGGACAAACCCCAGAAAACAATAAAAATGGTTTAGCACTGTGGATTTCATAAGAATAATTTACAGCCAGGTCCCACATTATTATCGCACTGGAGTTTTTCGAGAAGAATGCTGTCTTACCCGCAATATTTTTCACAGAGGGTCCCATTTACGATACAAGGACACTCATTTCCACAAGGTACTTGACAATTACATGGATTATAGTGACGGCGAAGCTTGTCTTTCCTCTCAGATATTCTTTTCCTAAGTGCATTATATCCAGCTGATTTCCCTGTGTATTTTAAGCGACGAACTCTACCTCTTCTATGTAAGAATCTAGATTTTCTCCGTGGTTGATTACCCTGAAATTGAATTCAAAACAGGATCAACTAAAGTGGGGGTAATAATAATATTACTACGGTTCAACAAGAACACAAAGCAACATGCTGATGAACAAAGTCAATATACTAACCACGATAGTATGGCCATCACCCTTAAAAGAGCCTTGAAATATTCCATTCACCCCATCACTTACTAGTGATAGCTTATTCTCGGAATTGTTCATATACTGGAACACCTCCCAACAAGTTTTTAAACCATTCAGCAGATTTCGAGCAATCAAACAGCTGTATGACAGAATAAGTGTCAGGTAAATTTTCCCAGCTGTGGTCTAGCATCTTCATTCGTCTAGGAGAGCATTGACAAGTAAAGGGGAACTGAATGCACACACAATCATCAAACATGAAAAGTCCGATTACCGTTTCTAACTTAGTTTGGAGGAACTTAATGAGGAAAATTTTGCAAGTTCTAGTTTGCCTATTGAGAACTAGCATGAATTTGATTAGAAAGCTAGCACAACAATTTCTTATTAGACAAAAGTAAGCCAGTATTTGACTGAATGATTTATGAAGATATTACAGAAGAGATAGTGTTGACAAACAAGGTATACAGCGTCAAAGAACTGAGAAGAACAGGAGTAGAATTAGTTGCAAGAGTAATTTGACGTTAACTGACCTGCTCCGGCCAAACATTTCCAGACCTTTTTCAAATAGAGCCTTTTCAAGTGGTCTCCATGGTTTCTCACCATCTATTTCTTGATTGCAGTTATTCTCATCCCCAAACTCATTCTCCCTCAATGTGTCGTCATGATTCATCCCATTTTTTGCACTGGCAGCCTCTTTATATTGGCAACCAAAACCCTCACCTTGGAAATAATTTTTACTGCCCAATACTGGAGAGACTTCCCTCCTAGAAGTTCTACCACACTGAGGTTGTTGTGATTCTAGCGAACATGAACCAATATCTTTGAAATCGCTTTCGCAAGAATTTGATGTCCTTGATAGATGCTCCCTACCAGGCACCTCAGTATTATTAGCAATTTCAGATGGTTGGACATGGTTTTCTCCATGATTAGCAATCTGAGAGGGGGTCGATCCAGCTTTGTGTTCCTTCTTGATGGCCAGAAATGAGTAAAACAGCTCAGAAGGTTAGTAGGTATTGTTGCCACAGTAGGAGTAAAGCACAAGTACACACCACTACTAAGAAATGATAGTTGTTTATTAAATAAAAGATTCAGGTCAGGGCCAAATTGATGTCAACAGAAATTACATAAAAGAAGGGGACCAAGATACCAGGCGATAGCAATTTGAACAACAGGGCTCCTTATCCACGTCGGGAGAGCACCATGGCAATTGTTTTTCAGCCTTAAGAATGTAAGGAGTAAAACACACCATAAGAATCCATTTCGAAGTACAGAGTTCTGAGATACTTAAACATTGGTTAAATAGCCATTCCGTACCGGAAAAATCAGATCCTGCGAACATCCATGTGATTGACAATCAAAAACCTGCAAGTGAGGACAAAACGAGAAAAAAGAAAGAAGTATATTCAGAAGGAAAAGTATGAAGCAGAAAACAACCCAAGAGTTAAAACAACAGATATATACATACAAAGCATCGACGACAAAATAAGGTGTCAAAAGAATCTAGAGCAGCATCAAGATCGTTGTCAAGAAACAAATCTGGAGTCCCTTGGATGTTCTCGTTCTTTGAGGCGCATTCATGTTTGTCCTTAACAAGATCTTCATATCTTGCCTGTATAAAATAGACACTGGGTTGTGATTTATCTTTGTAACAAAGCCAGAAAAACCAAATGGGAAACAGCTGGACAAGAGTTCGCATCGAGAGCAGTTTTGTTCGATAATGAGAACTTAATTATAGAGTGTAGTTTGTTTTGTTTTTTATAAAGGAATAACAAGGAGTAGTTATTCTCTAAACAAAGTGTTTACCTTGACTTCACTGGGTTTTCTAGACAAGAACTGCCCTAGCAATTCTAACACTGTATCAGACAGGCCAATTTGTTGGATAGTTGAACTGCAAATAAGTAAACAGTGATACATCATCTTAGCCACACATTGGATTAGATAGCACAATATATGAACTGCCAGACAAAATCTACTTTACCGGGGTATTTAAAAGAACATTTACCAAACAATCCAGCAACAAATAGCAGACCATAATGAAAAATCTTGTAAGCCATGCTCCAAGCTCAAGACCATGTGAACCCTTTCCGTATAACATGCTATATTCCAGATGATTAAAGATTAAACATATTTCATATGTACAAGTTGAAACCTCCTAAAATGAGTTTCAAAGGGCATCTTTGTGGAAGAAATTAAGTTTTTAACAAAACTGCTTTCTTTAATTAATTGATCACAAAGATGGATGGCAAGAGAAAAGGCTAAAACAGAAGAGACCTGTATTTGACATTAACTGAACAAAGATCTATATTACATTTAGGACAATGTAAAATCTGAAAATGGTACTGAGCTCATAGTTTTAGAGAAATAATAAGTAAAATTACTACTATAGAGAGACAAGAATACAAATAATGTATATACATTTAAGAGTACCATAACATATCAAGTAGGGAATATTCTCTATCTGAATATGGAGCTAGACCGCAGGAAAAAATTGATCAGATTGTCATGAGGTATATATGCTTATGATCTGCCAATGGCAAAAATGTGGTTGCTCTAACAGATATGATGTTGTGGATGTGAGGAAGTCAATTAATTTAAGTATTTAATTATATTTTTATGTAGATTTGTTTATTATTATTTTATAATTTAAGTAACTTTATTTATTATTCTAGAATGGAGTTTATGTTTCATAGTTTCATAATGATTAGGTTAAGTTATAGTTATTAGTTTGGAATAGGATTTAGGTCTCCTACTTCCCTAAGAATTAGACTTCCTATTGATGTAACAAGACTCTTATTTAAAGGGGCTTTTGATGAATAAATCAGTAAGTAACTTTTCAGCAAAAAGCAAGAGATTAGAGTTCTCTCTTCCATTGAACTCTAAGGTTCCAGTCTCCCTTTGAAGAGCTGAATAGATCGGAGTTCCCTCTGTTAATTTCAGCCCCTCCTTTTAACGAGCTGATATATATACTGAATAGATCGGAGTTCCCCCCTAAGATTTCAGCCTCCTTTTAACGAGCTGATATATATCTATCGACGATCCTTCCCTAAAGATTCATAACACATGACACCATGTTTTATGTGGAAAGAATCTTCTGATTGATGATTCTAACACAGTAGAAAGAAAACCAAAAATATAGGAGGGCACACTTGAATCCAATACTTTACGTAGCTTAATTATACCAACCGCAGCATAACATCTTCGTACTCCACAAACTTCTTTTCTTGTTCGTCTTCAAGTAATTCTTCCTCGCTATCACTGCAAATTAGAGCTTCTCCACTATTCTTGTCATAATAAATTCTTCTACAACCAACCACTGATTGATTCACGGGCATCTGCTGATTTCTGCACAAGTCAAAGTAGGATCAGAACAGTAAAAAATAACAAGAAACTATTCATCTTCAACAATCGCGAAGGCTATAGTCTAGTGATTTAAGTCATGATTCTCCCACACAATAAGGGAGAGAGGATACGTTTAAGGAGATAATAATCTTCAACAAGAATGATGAAATTTTGGAGTGTTACAAGTTTTAGAATCCTGATTTACAATGTTACAGGAAACTTAAAATTAAAAAACCACCAAAAACAAGAAGACTTCCACTCTCGTTGGAAAGAAGCTATAGAAGGAGAGAAGGATGTCAATGCCATTTAAATGGTTTCCTCCTCGGCGGGAATAACTTTGAATTTGTCATCCTTGTTCAACTGACATCCCTTCCGAGAACGGCAAAACAAAACATTTCTAAGGCCTAGAGGATCAATAATTATACAGAGGTCCAGAAGCAGATGATATTAAATTCCGATGATGAAAAACACAAGACGCTAAGATCAAAGCCACTGTAAAGGGTGAGCACAGGTGATTCAAAATTGCACTAAATACATCCCTTGTATGATCAGATGCAACAGTTAACACCTAAAAAAATACCAAGTAAAGAAAATAATTGTAAATTGAGATTATCAAGAAATATATGGTTAGACATTCATAAGGTTCAATAGCATGCCATACTGGAAGTGATGAAAGAACATCAAATTTCATATAAGGAAAAGTAGAGGCACAAATCAAACTTTAAGACCGCGTGATTTGTCCATCAAGGTACCTTAACATACCTATCCAAAAATACCCATGTAGTATATTGAGGCAGTCTTTCCACTTGAGGAAGTATAATGGGACATACAGCACTATTGATGGCAATGCTAGATCCTAGACGAATTTCAGAAGAGGCATATCCATCATCTTCAGAACTATTGCTATCATTATCTCCATTGCTGGAACCAATCCCAGTTTGCATATTAATTACATCCTGCTGTCTCTTAGACAGAAGATCAATGCTACTATCCGCACCATGAACTGTATGATTTTTTCTCTCTGTTGACAACTTTAAAAACAATTCCCCCAAATCATACGCCTTTTGTGCATTCTCTTCTGTCCTTTTCTGGAAGTAGACAAAACAGTTCCTTGGTTGTTCAAACCTTGTAAAAGCACCTCAATCGAAATACATAATAAAACATTGGGGAAAAGTGGGAGAAAACTAACAATTCATAAAATGCACCTTTACATAATCAGCACGTTTAGAAGCAAATTGTTGCTTCAAAGATTCGGTTACTGATAAGAATTCATCAGCTTCTATGGTTGTTCCTTCAGCTGCACCAATCTGTTCAAAGAAGTATAGCATTGGATGACATAACAAGTCACAGAAGGAAAAATAACTATATAACCAAGGTAAAAAGAAAATGGCAAACATGGAGAATAAGATTGACAAATAGTTTTCCAAACCTCAAAGTCAAAAGTGCAAGCCACCAGGTCAATGCAGTGAGCAGAAAGAAATTGAGAAAAGGAAAATAATTATGAGAAAGACATTAGTGGAACAGAAATATGGCTCCAGGCATCAATTGTCAGTAGACGTGGTAATAAAATGGAACCCCAAAACCAAGAGAGTATGAATATACACACACCCAACTTCCAACACTGTCATTTTTTAGTGCTGGTGTCCTGTGCACCTCAACTATTGCAACACCATCATTGTGACAACCCAATTGCCGGTGTGGTTTTTGTTTTTTGTTTTTTTTTTTGAGAAGGTTACATCTAAATTGCTAGTATTTTATAAAGCGAAAAAGCAAAAAAAAAAAAAACAATCATGGGCCTTGAAGGGAAAATCGAGAAATGAAGTGCACTATTCTTTTAGGCGAAGTCCACAATTCAAGTATTAGTAAGTATCAAACACATATGAACTACTAAAACAACTAATTATCGCATCAAATTACAATAATGCTGGTACTAATCGATCTCCTGATCACTTCTAGTTGTGATCACTGATCTCCTGATCACTTCTAGTTGTGATCACTTTGCATGTCATTTTCTGAAGCTTACACCTTGTTTTTTTCTTTTTAGATAATGATGATGAATTGTAGTAGAAAAAAGAATCAGCACTAACCAAGTGCAAGGAGTGAAGTTACAAACTATGCAATTCACCAATCATGTCTGAACTCTTAAGCTTACACTTTGTTGAAGTTCATGACTTCAACTATGAAGCAATGGTCAAGAGTATTAAACAATATACCTGGAGGAAAGATTCACTCCGGTATAAATAAGTCCAATCAACAAATGGGATAGGCCACCATAAACATGATATCAAATGGAAATGAAAGACCAACCAGAGAGAGAACAAGAAGAAAATTGCACTAAATGATGCGAGTAAACCAAATTTCTTTTAGGGATATATTCAGCCCATCGAAAATCCTAGGTTCACAAGCACAATTCTACTACCACTGCAGCGTGACTTACCAGATTATCCTGCAATGCAATTGGAATCAACTCAAAGCAGTCGGGTTAATCAAGATAAAAATCAACAATCTTATTCATAATTCAACTAAATTCCTAGGTTAACAAGCACAATCCTACTACCACTGCAGTGTGACTTACCAGATTATCCTACAATGCAATTGGAATCAACTCAAAGAAGTCGGGTTAATCAAGATAAAGAATCAACAATCTTATTCATAATTCAACTAAAATCTAGGTTAACAAGCACAATCCTACTACCGCTGCAGCGTGACTTCCTGCAATGCAATTAGAATCAACTCAAAGCAGCAATGCAATTAGAATCAACACAAAGCAGTCGGATTAATCAAGATAAAGAATCAACAATCTTATTCATAATTCAACTAAATTCCTAGGTTAACAAGCACAATGATACTACCACTGCAGCGTGACTTACCAGATTATTCTACAATGCAATTGGAATCAACTCAAAACAGTCCAATTAATCAAAACAAAGAATCAACAATCTTATTCATAATTCAACTAAAATCAATTGGAAAAAAAAACAGTTAACACATAATGGGAATAAGAACTTTACTGGAAGATCAATGGTAAGTTGACCAATGCGAATTGAAGAAGTGCCCGCCATTCCAATTGGCGAAGATTAAGATGCAGCGTGAAGCTCGATTCCCCGATGAAGATCGGAGTCCTACACGACCCCGATGGAGTAAGAGGAATCGATTAAGAGAAGAAATTATTTTCCGGCCGCCGTTGAAACCCTAGGTTTTTGGATGTTAAGGCATCCCTTTTATTTTTTTTCTTCGGAGCGGCATTGTCCAGAATTTATTTTCTTTTCCTAAAAATGCTTCTACTACTACATTCTTGTTAGGTGCGGAGAAAAGGGCAGCACCACCGCTGCGGCTTACTAAAATTTGTGCGAATCTGCTTCTACCTATAGGCATATTGTTTTTGTATTTTAGCCACGTGTCAACTTTTGGACTGCACTCGATTTTCACCATTATATTAAAAGGGACCATATATATTACACATCTTCTTACATTTATTTGGCGGGAATACATTGTGGATTGGAAATTTTGTTTTAAAAAAAAATTGAATTTTTTTTCTTTTTAATTTATTTTTAAGAAAATGATTTTTATTTTTTTGTAACATTTTAATTTTAGTTTTTTCGCGTGACATGTTTAAGGTCACAAGATTAAAATATATTTTTATATATTTGATCTAACTTTAATTTAAACCACAAGATTTAAAAGTTTTTTATATTCTTAAATTTCGTGACAAATCAAACTTTATCATTCTTTATAAAACGGAAAAAATAATAGACAGTATCTTAGTAAAAAGGCGTGAGAAATTTACTTTATATAAGTATTAAGAGAGGTAGAGAGCTTATTAGACAAGACTTGCATACTTTGTATTTTAACCATGACATGATCTTATAGAATAGGCAATGAATGTCAAAAATTTGGCTAGAAGATTATTAGGCAATCGATGTTGTCTAGAATTTTTATCAAATGAATTTTTTTATATGTATCAATGTCAGTAGTAGTGGGTAGATTAAATTATATTAGTCAATAATTTCTTGATATCCGTCTAAATTTATGTGATATAATTAAAATTTTAAGAGTCAATCAAATTTTCTTTTATAGAAATTTTTTGTCTTATAAAATTGATTTGTTAATCATTGTCAATCATTTTATTTTAAAAAGATTATGTTCGAATTCAACTCCAAACTTTGAAATTTTCAAATTCTTAATATTCATATAAACGCATTCTTAATTTAAATCTACAAAATTCTAAAAATCTCACTTACTTCTAAATACTTTGATGGATAATTAAACTAAGCAATATAAAACTAGTATTATAGTACGTTCCTTTTAATTCTAAAAAAATGATTTAAAATAGTATCATTAAATCAATTTATTAATGTTGAATGTAACTAATCTACACTGTATGAGCTCATCTCCAATGGTGGATCACAGATACATTTAGAGAGAAAGAAAAAAAGGAGTTTTTTTCATTATGTGAAAGCTTAAAGAAAGAAAATACAATATATCAGTGACTTCTTTTTTCTGTTTTTTTATACTAACTGACTAACAACTTTCTTTTAATTCCTAACTAACTCTAACTAACTTTATACACATCATTAAGTAATTCCGATCTCATTATTCCCCCTCAAGCTTGTGGGTGCAAAGACATTCAACACACCAAGCTTGCTTATCAAATATTCATGCTGAGCTCTAGGTAATCATTTTGTCAATATGTCTGCCAATTGCTCCTTGGAACTTATATATTATGTTCTGATCAGTCCTAATTGTATTTTTTGTCTGATAAAATGGCAATCGATCTCTGTGTGTTTGGTTCTCTCGTGAAACACTGGATTGGCTGCTATTTGCAAAGCTGCCTTACTGTCGCTGTATACTACAGCTGGTTGTTCAACTTCATTTCCCAATTCCTTCAACAAAGCATCAATCTATACTAGTTCTGAAACTGCATTAGCCATACTCTTGTATTCAGCTTCAGCTGAACTCTTGGAAACTACATTTTGCTTCATAGATTTCCATGACAATAATGTTTCACCATGTTTAACTAGAAAACCTGACACTAATCTCCTTGTATTTGGGCAAGCTGCCCAATCTGCATCACAGTACACATTCAATTTATTGACCCTTTTGCTGCTCGTAGTATTCCAAGTCCTGGCTCCCTCTTGATGTATTTCATTACTCTCACAGCTGCTTCCCAGTGTGATCTCTTGGGTTGGTGTAAAAATTGACTAAATGTTTGAACAGAGTAAGTTATGTCTGGCCTTGTCATAGTCAAATATAACATCTTCCCTATCAACCTTTGATATTGTTCCTTGTCTTCAGATAGCTCATCATCTAATTCTCCAGTTAGACAATCCAACTCTTGGATTGTTAGTTTAATGTTGGCTTCAAGAGGGGTCCAAGCTGGTTTAGCATTTCCTAAACGCAAATCTGAAATAATTTTCAAAGCATACTTCATTTGATTCATCAAAATGCCTTTTGCTGATCTACTGAATTCCATTCCCCAAAAAAATTTCAACTCTCCAAGATCCTTAATCTTAAAAGCCTTGTGTAAAATGGCTTTTGCATGCTCTATAAGTCCCAAATTACTATCTGTCACTAACATATCATCTACATAGACAAGAATCACTACCATGTCTGATCCTTTCCTTTTAATGAATAAGGAATGATCTAGGCTACTTTGAACAAAACCAGATTCCAGTAATGCTTCACTCAACTTCAAGTTTCATTGCCTGCTTGCTTGTTTGAGACCATAGAGGGATTTGACAAGTCCGCATACTAGACCAGATTCCCCCTGACTGTCAAAACCCTCTGGCAACTGCATATACACGTCATCATGAAGATCACCTTGTAAGAAAGCATTATAGACATCTAATTGATGAATAAACCAATTATGTTGAGCAGCTAAAGATAAAACAGTCCTGACAGTAGCAATTTTAACCATTAGTGAGAAAGTCTCATGGAAATCAAGTCCCTCTTTTTGTGTTTAACCCTTTGCCACCAATCTAGCTTTAAACCTCTCAACATCACCATTAGCCTTCAACTTGACTTTATAAACC
Organism: Solanum pennellii; assembly: GCF_001406875.1. Taxonomy (NCBI): domain Eukaryota; kingdom Viridiplantae; phylum Streptophyta; class Magnoliopsida; order Solanales; family Solanaceae; genus Solanum; species Solanum pennellii. The sequence goes on along the minus strand of NC_028638.1, from coordinate 58,572,537 downwards.
CACTTACAACTTATAGGAACTTTGCCTTTTGGTAGAGGAACCAAATCCCATGTATAATTATCTTGAAGAGCTTTTATTTCAAATTGCATAGCTTCTAGTCATCTGACATCTAAGATAGCTTCCTGGTATGTAGTTGGTTAAGTAACAACAGAAAAAACATGTAAGTATTGTTGATAAGTTGGGGACAGATTGGTATATGAAATGGAAGCTGCAATAGGATACAAAACATGATTTGTTGATGGCTTAGAAACATATTCAGATAGCCATAAAGGTTGTTTAGTAAGCCTGGTGGATCTTCTGAGAGGCATAACAGGACAAACAATAGGTGAAGGTGGATGTACCGGTTCTACTTCTGTACACAGTGGGGGTGATGAATCATGAGATGTTTCTAAATCATCAATTGGACATGGAGAAGAAATAGGACAGGATTTAGGTTCAGGTAAATGAGATTGAAAAGGAAATTGATCTTCATGAAATATCACATCTCTGTTCAAAAAAAACTTTTGGTTTTGTAAATCAAAACAATATAACACTTGAGTAACCCATAAATACTGATCTCACAGCCCTGGGTGCAGACTTATCAATTCTAGGCAATGTGCTTGCGAAACACAAACAACCAAATGTTCTTAAGTGTGTAATACATGGCCTCTTCCACAAAAATGCTTCATAAGATGATTTTCCTTCAAGAGTTTGTGAAGGCAATCGATTGATAATGTATGTTGCAGTAAGAACACAATGTCCCCAGAATTTGATCGGAATGTGACCTTGGAATCTTAAAGCTCTAGCAACCTCAAGAAGATGTCTATGTTTCCTCTCAACAATACATTCTGTTGAGGGGTATGAACACAAGTCCTATAATGAATAATTCCTAAACCTTTGAACAAATCCTGCATAGAAGTACTGATGAATTCTCCTTCATTATCAGTCCTGACTCCTTTAACAGTCGCATTAAACTGAGTAGCAATCATCTTAAAAAAATGTTTAAGAATAACCAACACAACAGATTTGAGCTTTAATAAGAAAACCCATACTGTTCTTAAAAAATCATCAACAACAGTGAAAAAGAACTTATTTCCATCAAATGTTGGAGTGTCATAAGGCCCCCATACATCTAAATACAAAAAATCAAAAATCTTTGTAGATTTAGTGCTACTGATTTGCAACTGTCAACAGAATAGCCTAACAAATCCTTTATGGATCCTACTGATGCATGGGCTAATCTTCTATGCCAAAGCATGATATCTTGTTTGTCAGCATGAGCAGCAAAGCTTTTAACATTGCCAGGTTCTGAAACTTTATGTTCTGATGAACTTATTTGAACCAAAAAATAGAGATCATCCTTCTCCTTACCAATCCCCTTTAGTTTCCCTTTGGAAAGATCCTGGAACACACAAAATCCAGGATAAAATGATACAAAACAATTGAGCTCCTTAGTAACTTTGGCTACAGACAAAAGATTATATTTAAACTCGGGTACATATAGAACATCATGCAATTCTCCTGTATCTGTGAAATTACAATTACCCATATGAGTCACAAAAGTCACACCTCCATTGGGTCAATGAACCTTTCTATTTTGGTCAGGCCTAACAATTTGCACATTATGTAGCACGTCTAAGGTAGAAACCATATGTTTGATTGTACCACTATCAATTATCCAAGGCAAATCTGTAAGTTTAATGACATTAATGTGAGTCATACCTGCCATATTGGCCATCACATTAGCTGTGGAAATATCTCCATCTAGCATATGTTGAATGTGATCATGTTGCTTATCAGTTAGAGGAGGTGCTCTTGGTAGATCTCTTGCACCTGAATGCATTGAAGAAGAATTGTCAGTCTGAACATTATTAGCATTATAGGCAATGTTACCTGTCCCCTTCTTCTTGAAATTCCAATCTGGTGGATAACCATGAAGTCGAAAACAAATAGCCTCTACATGTCCTTGATTTTTGCAATAATCACATTTCAACTCCCAATTCTTCTTCCCTTTATAATATTGATTTAAGTTAGATTGTGAAGTAGTTCCTTTATTGTAACGAGGAGGTCATCCTCTTCCTGCCATGAGAGCAGCTAGATCTGTACCTTCTTCACTCATAGATGTAGATGTGATTGATCTTTGTCTCTCCCTCTCAACAAGCATATCATAAGCTTTGTTAATAGTGGGCGTAGGTTCAACCATCAATATCTGACTACGTGATTGTTCATAGGTTTCATTCAAATTCATCAAAAATTGCATCAATTTTTGTCTTTCCATATGCATAGACAGATCCTTAGAATTTGGACAATTACAGGGTGGAGGTGTGATACTAGCAAATTCATCCCATAAATTTCGCAGCTTAGAGAAATAAGTCGGTATACTATCAATACCTTGTACAATGGTGGCTATGGCTTTATGGCTATGGCTTTATGCAATTGATAGATCCTTGAAGCATTTACTTTGTCAAAACGCTCTCGAAGATCCTCCCAAACAGCTTGTGCACTCGTTGCATAAACAATACCTATATGCAAATCCTGAGTTACAGAGCTCATAATCCAGCCTTGAACAATCGCATTACATCGATCCCATTGATGCCCCAATTCAGTTCCGAAATCCTCCTTTTTCCAGCTGCCATCAACAATACCCAGCTTGTTTTTTCCAAGCAATTGGATTCGCATGGCTCTGCTCCAAATGGAGTAATTATCGGATCCTAAGTATTATTTTACAAGGTTTATTAATTTATTAATATTTTGACAAGATATAATAAATCAAGTTATGTCAAGAAATTACTACTATTATATGATATAATTTTTTTGTTCAAAATAACTATTTATTAGTTGTGATATATTAATAAAATCATATTTATTTTAAGGAAAATTGTATATAATGACAAACTAATTGTTATAACCATATTTTGATTTAATTGTGTCCCGTAGCAAACTGTTTGTAAATCACCTCTCTCCCTCAAACTCTCGCTCGCTACTCTCCTCTCTCGCTCCATATCTAGCTCGCTTCCTCTCCCTTTTATACACTCACAAGTATATACAATATGGTTCTATTTGTATAAAGCAGAGGAAATTGTATAAATACATACATTTTTGTTACCCTCTCTCCCCTCTTTCAGATCTCGCTCGTCACCCTCGCCTCTCTCGCTTATACAAACAGAAGAGAAATGTATAAATTGTGTTTCTGTTTGTATAAGCGAGAGAAAATTGTATATACACATGCAAATGCATATATTTTTGTCCTATACACTTATAGTTATCCAATAAAAATACCCTCCTACCCAATTTCTTTTGTCTTTCTCTCTTTCTCATTTTATACAAATTCAAATTGTATATAATTTCTCTCTTTCTCGTTTTGTACAATTCGATTATATTGTATATTCCCTGCCCAAGTCTCTTTTGCCTTTTTCTCTTTCTCATTTTATACAAATTCAAATTGTATATAACCGTTCCATACACTTATAATTATACAATTTATTTTTATACAATTCTCTGCCCAAGTCTCTTTCTCTTTCTCGTTTTATACACTTCATTTTATACAATTCGCTTCAATTATATATGTATAGCGAATTATACATTTATATATTTACTATAAACTACAATTATGTAAACTTTGTTATAGCATACAAATATAAATTTTATGTTTGCTAAACGTAAAAGTTGCCCATTATTTTATCATGAACCTGCAATACCCATGTATATATAATATATAAAATAATATGGTGCCGCTAATCACAGTATTTCTCAACTTTTTAGCACATTTGAAAGCACCTCTTCATTGTCTCGCCAGCTTCAGAGGTTAAATTTGTCATTTACTTGTCTTTTTTAAATTTATTATATATTTAATAATGACATAAAAATACTACTATAAATTGCATTATTTGCTACTTAAAATATTCTAAAATGTCTTAAATATTTACCAAAAAAATAAAATAATTACGATATATTTGTACATATATTATTTTATGGAATTTTAGGATTTATTAATATTTTAACAGAAATAAATAATGAAGTTATGTCAATAAATTATTATTACATAAAATGGTTTTATTCAAAGTATTTTTTATTGTGAACCTATCTAATACATGTGTATATATTTATACAGAGGGCATGAGGTCAACCTGTAAGTCATTTAACATTGTATTTTTCAACTTTAATTACTTGTACAGTTTGCTTTGAAAATTGTATAATCTGGATGCATCATTCAATATTTTTTGGCGTTAGTTTACAGCATGATTTTTGAATTAATCTTTCTGCTCTTACTTTATCTTTTCGTCACTTAAATTTTTATCATATTTTCTGTGAATTCGTGGTCTTTGAGCCTTCTTGATAAAAGAACTTTGTAACACTTCTTTTTTAATTGCTAACAATTTTGTTGTAGTATGGATTGTAAGGACATTTCATTAATTTATATATATAAAAAGAATAAGAGGGATTTTTCTAATATATACTTTATAAGCCGATAGGAGATCAATATGTCTACTTGAATATATTTTTCAGTTTTAATTATCTGTACAGTTTGCTCTAAATATATTAGAAATAGATACATGTAAGTCAAAAAATATTAAGCAACGCATTAAACTATTTCAAATTTATGCGAAATAATTTAGAGTATGAATAGTCAAAATAATTATTTTGATAAGCAATTTAGAAAAATTCTATAAATATTTAAAATTAATCTCAAATTTATATATTTAAAAACTATCAAAACGTAGCACTTTTATGAACTAGGACCGACAAAGTCTGCAACTGCCAGTTGGCCCAACAACACTAATAAATGAGGAACACTTCATCATCAAAGACTTGTCATTTTGAAATAATAATTTTTATAAATGTATAGTTTGATTATTGACACGAAATATAAAAATAAATAATGATGGATAAAGAAATAGTCCTATAACATTAATAATAGGCCAAATACATAAATAGATCCCTAAATTTGTTGGGTTTTTTTCCTCAGGTACCTCAACTACGTCATTTTTCTATTGATCATTGAACCACACATAATTTGTTCTTTTAAAAAACTGTTGGTTGATTTTGATCGGCTTTTCTATTGTAAATGCCTTCAATTGTGTTCGAATTGTAATAATTTTGATTAAATGAATGAAGACAAACCGTGTTAATCTCATTTATTTTCTAATGTGTTCAAATGACTTCAGTAAAAACAATTATTCTCGAATATTTTCACTATCAATTGGACTAATGAGTTGTGGAACAACATATGTATCCTCTATTAATACCACTCACAAATCTGGTTCCACATCAGACAACGGTGTTTGTTTAAACAGAACAAATTATGGGGGTTTAATGATTCAATAGGAAAATGACGTAGTTGAGATACCTGAGGAAAAAAACCCAATAAATTTAGGAATTTGCTTATGTATTTGGCCTTAATAATATTATACATAGACCTGGGGCAGACCCACGTGATCTATACGAGTCCACCTGAATCTTTTTAGCAAAAAGTTATATTGTAACTATAGGAAAAATCTTTCAAATTTATGTAAATATATTAATTCTGAATCATCTGATAAAAAAGAAGTAAGTTTGTAATGTATTAAATAGATCTCCTTTATATTGGCCCTCGTGTCCATGGCTCAAAGTCCCATTGTTGTCATTTTATTTTTTTATCTTTTATTCATTTAGTTTTAGAATCAATTTTTCATATTTTTATGTCCTGTTTTGTTTTTAAAAAAAATAGTAGATTTAAACTTGAAGAAAAATTAAAATTTTAACTGATTTCTGATAATAAAATTAACTTTTTGTATTTATAAACTATATATTGGTACTTTTTTTGGAATCGTATTTTACAAGCTTGTTTATATGTTTAAATTTTTATTTTTTAAATTTTCTGATTGAAAATTCTGAGTTCGCCATTGATATTGACAATGCAATTTTACATATATTGCATGCATGCACCTTGATTTTCGTGATAATAGTTTACTACTGTACTTTTAAGTTACATGGATATGCAATTTCGTATATTAAATGAAGGATTACGTTGATGGTATATAAAAATTAAAACTATATATAATAAAATTATCAAATTATTATTGTTTAAAGACTTAGTTTATTTTTCGAAAATTGATTTGTAATTCTTGGGCCTTAGCCAAATATTAGAAGATTTTTTTTTTTTTGGCGAACTCCGCCTTAAAAACGACTTTTAAATCAGACTAAACTAAAAAATAAAAATCAATGAACAAGAAAAGATCAGATATGTAAATAATTAAGCAAGGAAATACTCTCTGTCTTAATTGAGAAAGACAAGAAAATAATTTCCAGTTTTATTGTTTTTTTTGAAGAAAAAAAAAACAATCAAGAATAAATTGTGTCCATGTAATGCTAATTCACACAGGAGAGCTAATTATGTAAGAGAGGCAAATTAACAGAAGAGAAAAAAAATTAAGTAATTTAAAAGATTAGGCTAATTGATCAATTAGTTAATATTCCTTATTTGTGATTTATTTGATAGAGTGACAATTATTAGTTTGGTAATGTAGCTAATTAAAAATTCGCACGCAATTAGAAATTAGGTTTCACATGCATGGATGGTTGTAGTTTCTTTCAAAACTGTTGCTTCATGATTAGAAATACAAGCAAGATACGTGCTTTGTCATACAATAATATTTATCTTATTTTGAATATTATTCACGACGTTTTCAGATGATATATTCCTAATATTTAAGATAATTGTTATTCATGAGGTTTTTAGGTGATATATTCCTAACATTGACGTAACGTTGGATAGATGTACATTTCATGTAATGATACAAATATAAATGTGGATGAGTTTTTGGTCTAGTAAAGAAAAAAAAGGAGGCAAAAATATTCACAATCACTCTCGCCAATCAATATTTCAACAACTTGCACGACTAGAAATTAGTGATAGTTGAGGCTAGGTAATAATTAGTTGATACTGCTTATGAATGACAATTGGGTTGGGGCGGGGAAAAAGTAAACACATGAATTTATGAAAATGAATTCGATATTTATTATACATATTTAGAAGATAACTTAACTAGCGTTTGACCATAAATTTCCTAATATTCTTGACAAATATTATTTGAGTGAAAATTTGGGTGAAATTTCATCATGTGTTTGGCCATAGAATTTGGGAAATATATTTCACCTTTTTAGAAAAATATGATTTATACACACAAGTTTTAAAAACTATGAAAACTAACTAAAAGTTTGTATTACAAATCAATTGAATGATCGTTACAACAATAACAAATAGTGTCCATGACACTAAAGCAATGTGGTAATTTGGAGTGAGTGCAACAAGAATTATTCTATACATCGTGAAGTAGACAAAGCACATGACTTTGTTACCTAGAGCCAATTTTTAATAATTTTCATCAACAATCATATCATTATTTAATATTCACTAAATATTTCATCACTATTTTGGTGTTCACGTAAAAAATTATGTAATACAACGCAAGCAACTACTAGAGAGGGTGTTTTGTAAAAGATAAAAGATTAGGGTAAAATTTTAATTTTTAAAATATCCCAAATAATGAGATTTGGCCCAAATACTAGAAAAAACTAGTATTTAGAAATTTGGGATATTTGCCAAAAATATTTGCCAAATAATGGCAAATTATATGGACAAACATTATTTGCCAAAATTTTCCCAAATATTATTTGGAAAATTTATGGCCAAACGGGCCCTTAATGTTGTATAAATGTAAAATTTTCTGATGAACCTCTTACGTATATGTTGTTTGCGTGCAGGGTGGGAGTCCGTTTGAATTGAGTAAAATTAAAATACTTTTAATTCAAACAAAAAAAAAATAAGGGGACCTGATTTTTGACTTATTTCAATTCACTTTAATATATTTTAAATTATTTATGACCTTGTCACACATTTTTTAACTTATTATAAGTCATTGTGATAAAAAAAAATTATACTTATCAAACACCTCTCAAAGTAAAAAATAATGAATTAATTTTAAAGTAAATCCGATTAAATTTTAAGTCAATCCAGCAAAGGCATATACGACGGATCCAAAATTGTACTTTCAAAATATTAAATGGGGCAGGTTAGCTGGCAGGGTAAATCAATGCTTGTTGTCCTTCTTTCTATGGCTGGGCATAAACACCGGAAAACCGAAATATCATACCGAATCGAATTTTTTTAATATTTCGGTTTCGGTTTTTCGATTCGGTATTCGATATATGTTTTTGTATTTTTTGGTATTTTGATTCGGTTTTCGGTATGTAATTTGTGTAATTCGGTATTTCGGTTTACCGAAATATATTATATTATAATATATATTTATATTATATTAATTATTAATATTAAATAATAAATATTATAATTTAAAATAAAAAATTAAAAAGTAAGACTTTTTAATATAACTATTTTTAGCCCATTAAGCTGAAAATCAAACAAAAAAAATTGTAAATTTTTAAAAGCCCAACTAAGCAGGCCCATTAAAAAAACCGAAATAACAAAACCGAACCGAAATAATAAAAACTGAACCGAACCGAAATATTTCGGTTCGGTATTCGGTACACAATTTACAAAAACCAAAAACCGAAAAAACCGAAAAAAAAACCGAAACCGAACCGAAATACCGAATGCCCACCCCTACTTCTTCCATTTATGCGATCATTTTAATTTTGTTTCAGTTTCATTTTCAGAATCTAATAGATACTCACTTTCTGGCTTACCATTTTTTTGTTGTAATATTATACTAAGAAATCTAGCTATAAAAGATTTCTTATCTATAGGTTGAATTAGTGTCGGAGTTAAGATTATTAATAATAGAGTTTAAAATTTAAAAAAATAAATATACAAATTAATTAAAAGAGTTCGATATTTACTATATAAAAAAATAATCATGTGAAATTTTCCGTTGAAACGGATTCAGAGAACCCGCTGACATAGCTCCGGCCTTGGGTTGAATCGTTCATCAATATTTTGATGGGCACATAGTATTGTAATAAATCTAACTGTTTTTTTCCGTTTCTCTCTGTTTTCTATCTTTGGCTTTTTATGAAAGCAAATAAGTTTCTGCATGTTGTCTAATAACTTCTTTGATGCAATATAATATGTACTGGAAAACAGAGCTTAACACATTCAGTTTCACTATTGTTCATGAAAACACCAACATTGTGCAATGTGGTTAGACTTTGCGGGCCAAAATATTGGCGTATCTAGAAATTTTACGAAGAGTGTTCAAAAATTTCACAAATAATTAATACAATAATTTAATGAATACTTAAATTTTGTAAATTAATTTATCTAATATTAATATTTAACTTTTTAAAATAAAAAAATATATCAAAAAATTTAAAATTTAATTAAATATATTTATCTTTAATGTTCACATTTATTTGAGACATACAAAGAAAAAAGAAATATGGAAAATTTAGTTTAAAGTGAAATCTTTTTGTGCTTCAATTACTAATCTTTGATGACTAACAACAAAAAGTGAGAAATAATAAATAGAATCAAATAAGTTATATTAATTTTTTTTTATATATATAGCCTGTTCACTTTTAATACCTTTGTAGAGTAAATAAATGTGATTCGCTTATCAACTTTAGATTAAATAATTACTTAAAAGAATTTAATGGAAAAAAAATCAAACTGTGTCCAACATGTTGCAAAGAAACTTTGTTGTTTTTCGAGAGTGTCATATTTAACATTTGAAGTATTATTTTTCTTATAAATATAATATAATTTTGAAGGGTGATTTATTGGATATCCTATAGCATGAGGATAGCTATGTCCCTGGCAATATATGACTCAGCCAGGTGCGGCGAGATAAGATGATTGCGCGGGGGCATTAAAAGAAAACTGTGAATTACGTGGAAATTTTTTTGAGGATTAGTATAAAAATTAGCAGGAAATTTATTTTCTTGCATATTTTTATACTAATTTCTAAGAAAATCCCATGTAAATCACAATTTTCTTTAAAATAACATTGACTATTATATTTAAAAAATTTATAATAATATTTGATATTTAAATTTTATAACTTGATTTTTATAATCAGAAAAAAGCAAATATAATATCTATTTTTAAAATTTTTAATACTGTATAAAAAATAATATTATTTAAATTTAAGATCCTAGAGGCTAGAAGTATTCATATTTCAGCACTTCAAATTTAAAGAAAATTAATACATTATCAATAAATTTTGAGCCTTATAATATGTTAAGTATTAATTGCATGAGTTTTCTTGTCTAGTTTAATTTGATACTAGTTGGTTACTACTGCACCAATTCACGTATATTTTGAATGCACAAATTGGTATTTGAAATGAGAATGGTGGCATTTTCGCAATGCAGACCATGTTTCATTTATCAAAGATGTAGCTGCAATGAACTTCTCAAAATCTAATTTCTAGTATCGTTTCAATTTATGTAATATAATTAAAATTTTAAGTTAATTAATATTTTTTTATCGAAATTATTTGTCTTTTAATATTTTGATTTGTTAATTATTGTTATTTTTTTTCATAAATATATAAATTTTTAATTTCAGAAAAAAGATCATGTTCGAATTCAACTCCAAACTTTGAAATTTTCAATTGTGTTTTTTTTTAATATTCATATAAATAAAAGGGAAATTTTCACATATTGCTACTTAAAAATAATTAATTACTTTTCATAACTATAGTTTGATAATTACAATTTGTAGCTACATGTTATGTAGAAGAGAGAGGCGAGCGGGACTGGGAGAGAAAGAAGAGAGGCGAAAGAAAGGGGGGAAAGAGTGGAGAAAGGAGAATTGTATATGTATATTGGTTAGATAATTGTATATTATACATATGTAATTGTATATATGGCAAGAGAGATTGAGAGAGGGAGGAGAGAAGCGAGCGAGACTGAGAGAGAGTGAGGAGAGAGGTGAGCGAGATCGAGAGAGGAAGGAGAGAGGCAAGTGAGAGAGGGCAGAGAGTGTGAGAGAGGTGAATTGTATATGTATATAATTGTATATAACTGTATATTATACATATACATTTGTATAAATGGAAAGCGAGATTGGGAGGGAGGAGAGAGTTGAGCGAAATTGAGAGAGGGAGGAGAGAGGCGAGCGATAGAGGGCAGAGAGTTGGGGAGAGGTGAATTGTATATGTATATAGGCTAAAAAATTATATATTATACATAATTATTTGTATATTCTAACAAATTATATATATACATAACATGACTAATTATATAAATTTGAAGTCAGTCCACGTAATTAATGTATAATGTTAGTCGCGAATAATAATTTTAGCAAACTATAGCAATGATAAGTAATTAAATAGTATAAATTTATTTATGTGCAGAATTTTTCCTAAATAAAACGCATACGTAATTTTACACTGCAAAATTCTAAAAATCTCACTTACTTTTATTAACTTGATGGATAATCAAACTCAATAATATAAAATTAGTATTATAGTACGTCCATTTTAACTCTATAAAAAATAAAGAGAGAACACATAAAAAATCCTTTAAGGTCGGATAATTTATTTTGACATTTAAATTATATGGACTTTCATATATTTTTTAAAAATATTTGAAATGAATTAAATGCAATCATAAAGAATGACGTAACAAAGAAAGTGAGTTCACTCACCTAATAACATGAGAAAGAGTTTAAAAAAGAAAAAGATTTATGACGTCATGTACATATCATTTTTTTATAAATCAATATATAATTAATATATTAAATATCATTTTCTTAAAATATTAACTTTTATTAAACTACATGATTTTTTCACGGGCCCACAAAACTTTTTTAAAGTTCTCTCTTTATTTTATTGTTTTCTCAAATAACCTTCTTTCTCCATTGAAGCAATTCTTTTTCCTCTATCCTCATCTCCAACTCTATTAACTATTTCAATTTCATTATCTTTTTAGCAATTCACAAAATCTAACACCAACATCTTATTATTAACGTCAATTTCATATATAAATATTGATAATTTTCATCGTAGCTAAAAAAAATTATTGTTTCACCAAATAAGACGAGAAAGGAAAAGAAACATGAGGTGTGGTGGAACTCATCGGAAAATTTGAAGAGAAAAACAAGCAAACAGTTAATAGATCTTTGAAATCGTGAAGAGGAAGGAAGAAGAAAAAAGTGAAAGGGGTGGGTGAGGAATAAATTTGGATCCACATTTTAAACTTTAGTTTTAAAAACATATTTGTTATTAATTACTTAATGTAAATTAATTTAAAGAAGTGTCAAAGAAAAATTTATGAAATTAATTAATTAATTAATGATGTGATGGTGATATGACTATGTTATGATATATATATATATTTATAATGTGACGAATAAAAGTAGTATAATAATTTCACGGTACTTTTTAATGTACTTCAAAACTCAAAAGAATTATTTAAATGTCTATATACTTTGAATGCTAAAGTAAATTATTGGCTCATGAGATCTTCTCTGTGTTTTCTCAAAATGAAAAAAACGAGTTAAATAATACTAGCGGTCACCATTAATTTATTATATTAAAAGCATCCGTCATTATTAATTTTGTCAGGTCTTTGTCTGCCCACAGTTACCAGGTATATAGAGACATGTGAGCCATGACTCATTAGATATAAGTGAATTCTTCTCAGTTTAGTTTCTGCATCAAATTTTTATATTATATATAGATATGTGAGCCATGACCCATTAAGTATAAGTGAATTTCTCCTCAGTTTAGCTTTTGCAACAAATATTCAAAGATGACAAAACTTCGAGTAGTATCAGTATGTGTAATTAGGTCCCAAAAATTCTCTTCAAGCAAAAAAATCCAGTTAACTCCATGGGATCTTCAACTCCTCACAGTAGATCCTATCCAAAAAGGATTATTTTTTCGTAAACCAAATCCTGAGCAACATAAAGAGTTAGCATCAGAAATTATTAATCGCCTAAAAGTTTCACTCTCTGATACTCTAAATCATTTTCCTCTCCTCGCGGGTCGACTTGTTGCTAGTAAAAATAGTGATGGCACCTTATCTTTCTTTGTTGATTGCATCAATGAAGGAGCTGAGTTCACTTACGTCACTGCACCTTATTTAACTGTGGATTGTATCTTGGAACAAACTTACGTGCCAAAGATTGTCAAGTATTTCTTCCCACTCAATGGAGTACGCAACTATGAAGGTGATATTATGCCAACAACCCTAAAAGTTTTCGTTGTTACATAGATACTACACTTTTTAAGTTTCAACAAGAGCATGCATGACTCTTTTTTAAATTTTAAATTATATTGTGTCTCACCAGGTGTTTCAAAACCACTGTTGGCTGTGCAAGTCACAGAGCTAGTGGGTGGATTCTTCATTGGTTGCACTATCAATCATTGTGTAGCGGATGGGACTTCATTTTGGCATTTCTTCAATTGTTGGTCTGAAATAGCGCGCAATGGAGATTCCAATCTTATTGTTAATAAACCGCCGGTTTTGGATCGTTGGTTTCCTGAGTTTGTTGCTAGTCCAATTCACGTACCTTTATCTAATGAACATGTTCATGATGAATTTGATCTGCCTTTGTTAGAAGAAAGAGTTTTTCATTTTAGCAAGGAGAATATAGCTCAACTCAAAGCCAAAGCCAATTCTGAATATGGAAACGATCAAAAGATTTGTATCTCTTCATTACAAGCCGTTTTGGCTCATATCTGGCAATCTGTTATCCGTTGCCGTTGTGGTATGAACGCTAACGAAAAGTTTAGTTTCAAATTACTTATAGGTGCAAGGACAAGGCTTCAGCCGCATTTACCTGAAGGCTATTTTGGAAATGCGGTACATTTTGTGAACGTGACAACCACCGCTAGGGAGATGTTGGAGCACGATTCAGGTTAGTGAGGAATTAAAAGGGCTTAAACAAGTTAAAATTCATTAAGGAATGGATTAAACTATTTTTTAAGATATATTTTTAAAAACTGCAGGTTGGGCTGCTATGCAAATGAATAAGGTGGTATCCACGCAAACTCGTGAAGAGGTTATGAATTTTTATCAAAATTGGGTGAAAAATCCGAAGATCGTGAAAAAGAGTGAAGTGGTTGCTAATAGCTTGATTGCTAGCAGCTCACCGCGTTTCGATGTGTACGGCAATGATTTTGGATGGGGAAGACCGGTTGGGGTGAGAAGTGGCGCTGGCAACAAACATGACGGGAAAATGACAATATTTTGTGGTGCCGAAGAAGGAAGTATCGACATTGAAGCTTGTTTAACCCCTGAAACTTTGCATGCCATGGGACAAGATACTAAATTCGTGGGAGCTGTTAGTAAAAATTGAAATCATTTAAGCTAATTACTTTATTAATGTTATGGATATGGTTTAATAATGAACTTCTTATGTGATCGATTATCTTTATGGAGATGACTCAAGTGATTATAAAATAATACCTACCACTCTTGCGTCTTGACTCAATAGTCAAACCCATTGCCCATTTCTTTTTTGTTTATTATTTTCTAATATACAGAATTTGGGCACCTCTCCATTCTCCTGCCTGCTTCAGATGCTAAATTGGTCATTTATATCCATCTAATTTTTTAATATTATAGTATTTGATAATTTAAAATATTTAGAAAAAATCGTAATGTAAAAAAAAATATTTAATTTTAATATTTTTGTGAATGCGTTATTTTGTGGAGTTTTATAATTTAAATATTTTGACGAGTATAATAAAACAAGTTACGTAGAGAAATTATTATTAATATATGAGATATTTTTTTTTCAAAATAACTTTTTATTAAATGTGACATATTCAGTTATGTTTATTTATCATCGTGCAACACCCACGTATATATAAATATATATATATATATAGTACCACTAATTCACAGTAATATTTCACAACTTTTTTTAGCAATCTATATATAGTACCACTAATTCACAGTAATAAAAGCAACCTCTGAACCACCTCCTCATTGTTCTGCCAACTTCAGAGACTAAATTGCTCATTTAATTTTGTTAATTTGTTTATCTAATTTTTAAAGTTTATTGTATATTTAAAAATTACATAAAACTACTATAAATTACATTAACTTGCAATCTAAAATATTTAGGAAAAATGTTTAAATTTGCAAAAAAAGAAATAGCTACATAATAATTGTACATATATTATTTTATGAAGTTTTATGATTTATTAATATGTTAACAGAAATAATAAATTAAGTTATGTCAATAAATTATTAATACGTAAAATAGGTTTTATTCAAAATAAATTTTATTTTATTTTAAACCTATCTAATACCCGTGGGCCGTGTATTTATACAGAGTACATGGAGTAGTATTCTACGACTTTAATTATTTGTACAGTTTGCTGCGAAAATTGTATAATATAAACACTTTACTTGAATGGACTTTATAACAACTTGCATCATTTAATGTTTTTTGACGTTAATCTATTTCCCTTACTTTTGTCTTTTTATTACTTTAATATGTGGTATAAATTTTTCTATCATAGAATTTTATCATGATTAGATTAGTATTTTATCTATGTTACTCAGGAAAAAAGCTTTTGGCCAAAAATATTTTATTAATATTATTTTATTTTTTTAAAAAAAAATTATCTTTTAATTTCTATTATATTTTAATTAAAAAAAATCAATTTATTAAAATAAAAGAAAATATTATTACTTTTTGATCAAATGCTGACCAAGCTTTTGTGACCATTTATTCTACCCACACGTTATTTCAAATCATTCTTTACGTGAGAGTACGCTCAATAATACCAAACCAATTAATAACCTTAACGTGTAAGGGTTACTAATGCATCAATATTTTGCTTCTCCACATTCCACACACGTTTCAATTGTGCCCGACTCCACCTCTTCAACTTCATTTTCTACTTTGTCTTAATTTTTTTATATATTTACTGTTGTCTCCTATTTTACGAGATACTTTTCATTTTTTTAGAGTTAAATAATTTATAAAAATAGTCCTAT
This sequence comes from Solanum pennellii, assembly GCF_001406875.1. NCBI lineage: Eukaryota > Viridiplantae > Streptophyta > Magnoliopsida > Solanales > Solanaceae > Solanum > Solanum pennellii. Next base: position 58,556,655 of record NC_028638.1, on the reverse strand, counting down.
TAAGAACCAACTTCAAATATATTATAATGAGAAAGTAATATATATTTTTAAAATATTATAAGTTAGAATAATTAATAATTTAAAATATTTAAAAAATATTAATTACTTAAATGGTCATCCAAGTTTAAAGATTTGTCTTGAAATATCATTTACGTTTCATTTAAGACTAAAATATCAATCAACTATCAGTTTTTTCCTTCAAATATACTTAACACTTTAAAAGTCTCATCTCTCCGTAGTTGACATGTGATGTCATTGAAACCTTTTTTTATAAAAAAATGTAAAACTTATTTAATTCATCAAACTCACTTAACTAAAATAATGATTTTATTATTTTCTAAAAAATATGTATTAATTTATTAAGAAGGTAATTTCATACTTAAGAATCTTTTATCATAATTATTTTTTTAATTTTTTACGCTACGAAGAATAGTTTTTAAAAACTTTAATATTATTAAAGGCCAATTAATTATTAAAAAATAATTAATTAGGTGCTTTGAAATCGTATGTACTTACAATGTCTCTTTTTTAAAAAAAATAGAAAATAAATGATAATTATATTAGAAAAAAAATCATCTTGATTTATCAGTATACTAATCTTTTATAAAATGTATAGGCAATGCGATTAATTATTACTTGTATTTCATAATTTGGGATGAGATAAAAATATATATCGACGTTTAATTGTATGAGAAGTTAAAATATAATAGAATATAGGATAATAGAATAAAAATAAAAATTAAATTTAAAAAATTAAATAATAATTTTCTCTTTCTTACCTACCTTTTTTTGTTAATATTACAAAATTATTTGAATACTTTTTTAAAAAATTGCTCTAAATTTTCAAATAATTTACTTAAATTACCAGGTAATCATTGCGCATAGAGATTTTTTCATTGAATTTTATTTGGTAAAATTATATAAAGGAATTAAATTTTTTATTTTATTTTGATAAGTTGAATTATTTTAAATTTTGTAAGAAAACTATAACTAAAAAAACAATTAATTATGCAAGTGCGTTTGGCCCAACAACACTAAATAATGGGAACACTTCATCATCAAAAACATGCATTGTCATTCAAAACAACAATTTTCTGAGTCATATCATATGATCGCTTCGGGTGTATTTTGTCGGGGAAAAAAAACTAAATTCTTTAAAAATTTATAAAATAATTTTCATACCGATTAATTGTTTAATTTTAATTTTAAAATAGAATTGTCAAAACGGGTTGACCTAACCAAATTCAATCCAAGCCTAATGAGTTAGAGAGTTAAATGAATTGGGAGGGACTGACACTCTTAATTAAAGGACCTATAAAATAGCAATTCAACCTAGCCTTAAGCGGGCCACGGGTTGGGACCGATTGATCCTTCAACAAAAAAATGAACAATATTACTCTCTTAGAAAGAGTATCAAATGTTGACGTCTATGAACACGACATCAATACATACAATTTTTTATTTATGAATCACACACTTCGGTGAACACTTACAAACGTACATTTATGAATGAAACACTTCGGTGAATACTTATAAAATACATAATAGTTAACGTAAGATTTAGCAAAAGAAATGTTAATCATGCCACCATTTCTCTCACAAAAAATTAGCTAGTTTAAAAGACTTTTTTTAAAAAAATATTTATTGATACAATAAAACACCATAATTAGGCTTAACTCCACTTAATTCAAGGAATGAATTAGGCTAGCCTAGCGGATCAAACCTAGTTTGACAGCTCTAATCCCAAGGACTTCACCGCCCACTCGATAAATGTTAACCTAAATTATACTCTATCCACGGGTCAATTTTATTTGTTATTGTTTAATCTGATATATTTATTAAAAACAATCGTTAGTATATGCATTTTCTTATGCTATCCTATTTTTAGGAGTGTTTACGAGTCTGTTTGGATCTGTTTGATCAAAATAAAAAAAAAATTTAATTAATTTTTAAAAATATATTAAAATCAAATAAAATACAATACTATTTTTCAAAAGTGATTAATTCAAAAGAGGAAAACAAGATAACTAGCATTTGAGAATTTTGGATAACTAAATATTAGCCTAGAAGAAGGAGGGAGTGACATTTATAGTCCCCAAAAATTACTATTGACACTCATACTGATAAAAAATAATAAGATTAAAGTTCTCGTTTAAAGCTTTTTGCCCCAATAAATATATTATAACTTAAATTGTTGAAACCATATATAAGATATTTAAAATTAATTTTTAAAAAATAATAATTGTTTGTTTATTCATGTATAGTAATAAAATATAAGTATATGATTTATCAGTTCGATTCAGTTATTTTTTATTTATTTTTAATAAAATCATATCATACTAATACTATTGATTTTTAGAAAATTAAAGCCAAATCAAACTCAAATCCAAATAAAAGTGTGTTTATTTAATCATTTTGATTCGATTATTTGATCGAATCGATTATCCAAACCTCGAAGATTTCTGCCTACTAATTATAATGTTTAGTGCACTTAATCTTGAAAATGATATACTGTACTAGAAAATTGTATTTACTGAAAATCTAGAAGTAATTAAGAAACTTAATTTTTAGAAAAATAAATATTTTTAACCATTTGTCAGAAATTCGACTTTCGTCTAACGTGAACAACAATATCGGGGTAAGATTCAAATTTAATGCAGTATTTTGAAGGAAATTGGATGGGGTCATTTATGTGGGTTATTCTGGGTTCATTTGAGAATAAAATAAAATAATATATATATACATATATATATATATATATATGTATATATATATAAGACAAGATCAGATACGTAAATAATTAAGCAACGAAATGCTCTCTGTCTTTTTTTTTTTTTTTTTTTGAGAAAGACAAGAAATTTGTTTTTAAAAAAAGAAAAATCAAGAATAAATGTATGCTAATTCATCCAGGAGAGCTAATTATGTAAGAGAGTAAAATTAACAGAAGAGAAAAAGTTAAGTACTAATTTAAATGATTAGGCTAATTGATCAATTAGTTAATATTCCTTATTTGTGATTTATTTAGTAGACTGGTCATTAGTTTGGTAATGTATTAGAAGTTATTCACTTTGAAACTAGCTTTCACACGCATGAATGGTTGCAGTTTATTCTCAAAACTGTTGCTTCAAAGAGTACGAATATTTGCAAGATACGTGTATTGATAAACTTTAATATTCACATCCATGAGAGCAATTTTTTAAGATATTGGCATACCATATTTGTCTTATTTTGAATATTATTATTCATGAGGTTTACAGATTGATGTATTCCTAAAATCCACGTAACTTTTTAAGATATTGTTATATCATACTTGCCTTATTATTATTCATGAGGTTTTTAGGTAATATATTCATAAAAGAGTAATGCTAAATGAGTAGAATTTTAAAAAATTTATAATATTTTTTTATTTTGTTATTCTGAATAAATTTATAATATTAAAACTAAAAGATAAACATGTTCAAAAAATAAAATAACATAATATGAAATATATTATTTTGTTATTCTGAATAAATTCCGACCAAAATGAATTTTCCTTTCATAAAGTTGACGTAGCGTAGGATTAATGTACATTTCATATAACAATACAATTTAAGAAAGAAAAGAAGAAAAAAGAGGAGGCATGAATGTTCACAATTACTCACGTCAATCAATATTACAAAACCTTGCACGACTTGAACTTAGTGGGAAGAGGCTGATGGAAAAATCGTTTTCGCCACAAAATTTGATCAGAATAGTATTTTATCTTTTAAATATTTTATTTTTGTAATTTTAATATTTATAATTAAAAAAATAAAAATAATTAACTTTTTTAAAAAAAAATATAATACACTCTTTAAATTTCTGACCAAATTGCCAAATTTTCTTATCATTTAACATTACTCATCAAATAATGGCCATAATATGAGTAATGACATGACATTCTTATCCTCATTCAAATTTAAATTTATTAATTAGGTTTTATTTTATAATACATGACAAAAATACATGGGGAATAGACTTATTTTGCAGGTTCATATGATATCATAAATACATGATAATTTCAATTTCTTTTAAGAAGGATGTTTTCTTCTATTGTTTTTATTTGTCATATTGTTTTCAAAAGTTAATTTAATTAATTTTTAAAGTTAAATTAGATTATATTATTCAATATTTTAAATATTTTTTAGATATTTAAAAATTAAATAAAAAATATTATAAATTATAATTTTATATATTAATATAATGTAAGAATTTTAGTTAAAATTTTATAATTTAAATAAAAAAAAGAAATAATAACAATTAAAGTGAATAGTAATAGTATAATAGTACCACACGTGAAAAAATATTTTTCTTCCCTCTAAAATTTTTGGCCAATTTTTTTTTTATATATAGTTCATGTTTATTATTTAATAATTTATCTTAATATATTTAGCTATAGATAAACTTAATCAGAGGCTTACGTGTAGATTTCTTATAGTACCTAAAGTATAAGTGCTTGAGTTTGAGATATAAAGAACGTAATTAAAATTAAGTCATATTACAAAAAGCATAATTAATGTATTAATTACTTATACATGGAGAATTTGACATTAAATCAAATAAATGATATTTTTTTTGTGCCCTTAAAAAATGTTTTAAATTGACTAATGTTCATTACATACGTAGATATTTTTTTGGTTTCATTTTATCGGAGGAATCCAATTAATTTGAATGCTTAAATATAATTATTTATTTTTATCATATTTTGTTTTTTTATAGGAAGAGCCAAAAAAAGAAAAAAGTGAAGAAGGAAAAGTAAAATGGCCAAAAAAAAATGAAGAAGGAACAAGGCTATTAAATACTCCAATTTAGTAAGTGGAACTGAGAAAATTCATCTTCTTAAAATAATGAATAATTTTATTATTTAAAACGATAATCTTTTTATCCACGAAATCTGATTAGAATGGTATTTTATCTATCTAGTTTTGTTTTTTGATATTTTTATTCTTTTAATTCTAATATCTCTTAATTAAAAAATAAAAAACGGATTAATTTATCTTAAAATAAAAAAGATAATTTTTAAATAATTTTTTAAAATAATTTAGCATAATAATAAAATTAATTTTATTTTTTTAAAAAAAAAGCTATAGCAATCTTTTTCACTATTATGACCAAATTATGGTTATCTAACACATGGCGGGGCAACAGAGTAACAAACCAAAAATTATATTTTCAAAATATTTAATGGGCAGGGCAAATCAATGTTGGTTGCCGTTGGCCTCTCATTTATGCACCGTTTGAAATTTAATTTTTCTGTGTCATTTTGTTAAAAGAATGATTAAATAAACATTTACTTTGGAGCTTATGAACACATAATATTGTAAGGAATTTAACATGCCCTCTATCTTTGGCTTTTTATGGAGCAAATATGTTTTTGAGTGTTGTCAAAAAATCTAATGTAATAGAATAAATTATTAGAAACGGAACTTCACAATTCAATATCACTATTATTGATGGAAACACTAACATTGTGCAATATGGTTAGACCAAGCAACACAAGACAGGATAAATGTCAGTCAACTTTTTTAAAAAAATGTTAAACAGAACTTTGGTCAGTTCATTTACGTTAATTAACACAAAATTCACTAGTTCCACCATCCTATATTTATAACAACTTATAGTTCAGTCCATTTGAACAACTTAGGAAGATCAAATTTTCTATGTCCACTATTTTTATTTTTCTAATAATGTAACGACCTGTTTAGTCGTTTTGAGCAGTAGAGTTTATTCTGATAATAACTGTCTGGATTGACGGATCCCACGACGGACCGTCATGGGCACGACGGACCGTCGAGGGGGTCTCGTTCCACAACACTTAGATTCTGAAAATTTGGGTACTGAGATCGACTCTCTGAACTTCACGACGGAATGGCAGGACGGACCGTCGTTGGCTCGACGGACCGTCACAAACCTTTCCACAGAATTGACTTTCTGAACTTTGTGACGGACATGCAGTACGGACCGTCACAG